>NC_047022.1:2384890-2602750 GCF_902652985.1 Pecten maximus | reverse complement strand
TATTCCTTGCTAGAGAGAACCATATAAGGAGTTTTTAATTGTATTTGGTGTTTAATACAGGTTATAAATACAAATATATCTGATGTAAAATACATTTATTTAATAAACAAAAATAACTGATCAGAGAGTGTGTCGTATACCTGCTCAACTTAGCCTCATTACACGGTGTGACGAACACTCTAATTTTAGAGGATATTATGGTAGCCTATTGACCTGTCGCCTTAATTTAATGCGATTCCTGACAAAACCAAAACAACAGACAATCATCATATCTTTAGGATAGCTATTATATGTCCTAGTGACATAGATCTTTGATTTTGAACCAGAAAAATAAGAATATTAACATGATAGCCACAAGCTATAACTCAAATTTAAAACCGATTAAAGGTTAGCAAAATGTAGAAAGAAACAGATTTTCAGTGAGATGGAAAGTACAAGACCAGACGTTCCGGAGGAGTAAGTGTCTTCTGCTTCATTGACGACACCCGTCATACAAATCTAGGTCACGACGACTACCGTCATACAAATCTAGGTCACGACGACACCCATCATTCAAATCAAGGTTACGGCGACACTCGTCATACAAATCTAGGTCACGGCGATACCCGCCATACAAATCTAGGTCACGACGACACCCGTCATACAAATCTAGGTCACCACGACACCCGTCATACAAATCTAGGTCACCACGACACCCGCCATACAAATCTAGGTCACGGCGACACGCGTCATACAAATCTAGGTCACAACGATACCCGCCATACAAATCTAGGTCACGACGACACCCGTCATACAAATCTAGGTCAGGACGATACCCGCCAAACAAATCTAGGTCACGACGACACCCGTCATACAAATCTAGGTCAGGACGATACCCGCCAAACAAATCTAGGTCACGACGACACCCGTCATACAAATCTAGGTCACGGCGACACCCGTCATACAAATCTAGGTCACGACCGCACCCGTCATACAAATCTAGGTCAGGACGATACCCGCCAAACAAATCTAGGTCACGACGACACCCGTCATACAAATCTAGGTCACGGCGACACCCGCTATATAAACGAGGTCACGCCGACACCCGCAATACAAATCTAGGTCATGTCGACACCCGCCATATATATTGAGGTCACGACGACATCCGCCATACAAATCTAGGTCATGTCGACACGAGGGTGATATTCATCAGATTGATACTGATATCACAATGGTTCCACTGATACAGATATTGATTTCACATGTTAAACTTTGTTATTATGTTAAAATACCTGACATCCATGACGAAATGATATTTGACACCTATCGCCTTACTCATTTTATTGAAATTCGCTACAAAAAGTGAGATATTAACATTGTTTTTGTTAGTCGGGCCGTGTTCGTTCCCCTTCCCTATAATTCCGATATGTATATGAGTCAGATGAAGGATAGAAAAAGAGAGAGTTGATATGATGGAAGCAGGGCAGGATGATAAACCTCTACACAGGGCGAAACTGGCAAACGCATTTCTTTAATATACACAGAAAAATAAAAACTGTTGTCCAGGTCAATACATTGGAGTATAGTATATATTTATCGTCCAGACTTTGAGATGTCACGTGTCTCTTTGTGTCTGTGTTTGTGTTAATTGATTGACATATTTAAGGAAGGAAAGTGACGTTAAACATTTGACAAACCATTGACAATGATCCACTGTCGCTTTTAACACCTCCGGAGCTCAAACAAAGAAAAATAATCTGTAAACAAAAAATATTAACTGGACTTTATTTTGTTGTTCACAGAACGTAATGTAATTTGTATTTCTTTTATTTGATTTCGGAAAACGTTATTTCAGAAAAGAAGGATTGAAATGTACATTTATAACACATCAATTCCTGACTCTACAGAAAGTAATTCAAAGAAATGGACGCCTCTACATGCTTTAATTAACTAGCACGAATCCTTATCAATCCAACGATATCTTTATCCAATTGTATATCTAACTAACATTACGACAATCGTGTGTGATTCACGCGACAACTCCACCTCGGCCAGATTGGATTATATGACGCGAGAGTTTCCGGACATGACAATATCCGAGACTCAAAATCCGCTTGATGAACTAATCATAGTAAACTTAAACTGCGTTTCTTTTTGTTTACTGTTTTAACATCGACCTTCAACGTTACTTTCTCGCCAATTTAATTCTATTTTATTTTCATTTGTTGTTTTGTGGGTCAGTTGTTGTCACGTGATCATGTCACTTAGAATTCACGTCGCTGAACTATTGTTAGGCTGTTACCCCGCTAATAAAAAAAATCGAATTTATGTTATGTTTGTAAGATTATCAATTTGTCGTTATTTGTGAATTTCTTTTACATGTTGTTGTATTTCTCATTCATTTTTAAATAAGATTCAATGCTTTAAAACCGTTTCATCAGATTTGAACTTCAATGTTTGTCCTCAAGCTAACCAGATGTAAATGCGCCTCTTTAGTAAATCAGCTTTATTTAGATGAAATCGACCGGGATATTTTCTATAATTCTTTGTTCTTTGTTCTTATTTGTTTTTATATGTTTTTAAATCGCTTGCAAACCCCGTAATGGAACGGTATACATCGATTTTGATAAAAACAGCATTGTTTGTTCTATTTTACAGGCCCGGGTGACTAGCTAGGGAGATATAAACGGATATGGCCGTAAACATTGGTAGGAATCAGCACAGTGGCCATAAACAGGTCCTCAACTCGGGGTGTTAAAGAGAAGAAAAAAAAACAATATTGTAAATATCCGGACGTTTGTGTCACATAGGTTACTGTTCCCTAGAAGCTTTTCTGGAATTTGCTTTTTACTTGAAATAAATAGAAGACTTGGTTAAATGTATTGTTTAGTAAAGTTTCATCTTCAAACCAAGGTCGATAGAAATCGATTTAAATCTTAATCGTATATTGGTATACCTTTCCAATGTGACTATGGTTGAGTCCATTGGAGTAAAGGGTGTCGGTATATTGGTATACTCCGTCCAATGTGACTATGGTTGAGTCCATTGGAGTATAGGATGTCGGTTTATTTAATTGGTTTGTGTTGATAACCTCGGTTAAAATAAACATCACATACGTCGTTGTTGTTTTTCCTCTCATATTTCTCCTATTTCAGGTGATTTAGGATTTTTTTAATCTTCTTTTACACACAAGCTCCCAAAGTGTGACCAATCAGCGACATATCCTATCTGGATATTACGCCCTATCAATTTACAATAGAATTACCGCGTGTAGCGAAAACAGTCATTTCCGGTCTCGAGGCATGTGCTAATTAAAATCCTCACACTAACGTTATCTCCTGATTGCGGCTCCATCGCCATTTTATACCTAACCTGTGGTTAGTAGTCATGTTGCTATTAAATTGCGATATCAAACGAAAATACAAATTACGGGTCAGACCCGCCTGTGAGATTATAATGATATCAGGATGTCGGAGGGGTGACTATAAAATCCGGAACCGAGGTAACATCCGGACGTTATATTCCGGCTTATCGAAAGGTTTCTTATCATGGACGTGACAGTAAATTAATTCTTATCGATGTTTTGACAGCCACAATTAAAAATCAATGTTAATTATTATGTCACATATAAGTGATGTGCTGTATTTGTGTAATAAACCACTTTTATTAGACTCCCGACTTGTGTGAGCTTGCTGTTATTAAAAACTGAAGAGATAACAGTACACAGTGATGTCGTCTTCCTCGATACAACAACACGACTTAATCAAAGAAATAAGTGTCACCACAAACATGTCCATAGAATATCGCAGGAGGTGAGGATATGAGAAGATGTTTCTCGGCCGAGTATTGATAAGTACTTCAAGACAATCTATGGCAGACAGATGGCGTCATGGCACACAAATGTCACATGATTTTCTTATCAAATAAAGTGTAAGTCACAACATAATTTTTGTCCACCATTTATTCGGAAAATTAGCTATTGAGCATTATTGACATGACTTTTATGATCTACACTAACTTTAAAAAATGGCCATACCTATTTATAAGTCATAATGCATCAATGGTGGAAGTATTCACATCAAAATGTATGTGTTCTCATATCCATCAACCTGCCTGGTTTGTGTGTAGTTAACTAGTTGTCTGGTCTCTATCCACTAACCTGACTGGTTTGTGTGTAGTTAACTAGTTGTCTGGTCTCTATCCACTTACCTGACTGGTATGTGTGTAGTTAACTAGTTGTCTGGTCTCTATCCATTTACCTGCCTGATTTGTGTGTAGTTAACTAGTTGTCGGGTCTCTATCCACTAACCTGCCTGGTTTGTGTGTAGTTAACTAGTTGTCTGGTCTCTATCCATTTACCTGCCTGATTTGTGTGTAGTTAACTAGTTGTCTGGTTTCTATCCACTAACCTGCCTGGTATGTGTGTAGTTAACTAGTTGTCTGGTCTCTATCCATTTACCTGCCTGATTTGTGAGTAGTTAACTAGTTGTCTGGTCTCTATTCACTAACCTGACTGGTATGTGTGTAGTTAACTAGTTGTCTGGTCTCTATCCATTTACCTGCCTGGTTTGTGTGTAGTTAACTAGTTGCCTGGTCTCTATCCACTAACCTGCTTGGTTTGTGTGTAGTTAACTAGTTGTCTGGTCTCTATCCACTAACCTGCCTGGTTTGTGTGTAGTTAACTAGTTGTCTGGTCTCTATCCACTAACCTGCCTGGTTTGTGTGTAGTTAACTAGTTGTCTGGTCTCTATCCACTAACCTGCTTGGTTTGTGTGTAGTTAACTAGTTGTCTGGTCTCTATCCACTAACCTGCCTGGTTTGTGTGTAGTTAACTAGTTGTCTGGTCTCTATCCACTAACCTGCCTGGTTTGTGTGTAGTTAACTAGTTGTCTGGTATCTATTCATTAACCTGCCTGGTTTTGGGAGGAGACTGTGATACATTTCTAACAAGATATCTATATATATATATATACGTAGAGTTTTGGGTTGCGCAGTCTCCAACAACTTAAAGTTCTATCTACATGTATTGGTAGAGTGTTCATTCCCTTCTATCCCGAGACGTCATAACTCTATTGTTATACGTCTGCTGGGTGATGTACAGTGCACTTTATTTCAAATGAAATAAACATGTTACAATAATAAATGTACGTACACAGTGTAGGATTAGTTTCCAATGACACAGACTCGGTTACAGTGTCTTGTGTTTGTCATGCAGCTTCAATTGAACACAGCTTTGTTGAACTACATTGCCTGTGGACGCATATATCATAGAAAGAGACGTGACCAGGATAGTACAGGTGTCAGATAGTACAGGTGTCAGATAGTACAGGTGTCGGATAGTGCATGTGTCAGATAGTACAGGTGTCAGATAGTACACGTGTTAGATAATACAGGTGTCAGATAGTACAGGTGTCAGATAGTACATGTGTCAGATAGTACAGGTGTCAGATAGTACAGGTGTCAGTACAGGTGTTAGATAGTACAGGTGTCAGAGTGTCAGATAGTACAGGTGTCAGATAGTTCAGGTGTCAGATAGTACAGGTGTCAGATAGTACAGGTGTCAGATAATACAGGTGTTAGATGGTACATCAGTCAACAGGACACCAAAGTTTTGATTTTCACGACAGAGAGTCAGGGTCGCAGGGCGAAAAAGTGAAGAAAGTTACCAGGTCACATACTGCAAACATAATTAACATCCCTGTAGGAGGATACACCAAACAACAAAATAACCACAGAGGGATCTGGGCATTCAAGGGTTCATCATATTCCAGTCCCTCTGGGTGATTCGGACATGTTGATAACTCTCTGACACTAACTGGTCGTGGCTTCCTCCCATAGTGTTTAAAACATTTCGTAACATATGACTGCATCGTTACTTATTGATTGGTCTGTACGTCCTCTGACTGCAGAGACCTAATCATGGTTAACAAGCATTCGGAAGACCTTTGATTTTTTAGCATCCTTTTCACGGAATAGGACCCTGATCCAATACAAGCCATGTTTCTGCGATGTTATAATAGTTCTGTATAAAATCTGTTATATGAATTGCGTTTTCATAACACGAGGTGACTATGGTGTAAACTATACCTAAAATATATAGTATATTAACAGTCAGGTGTTCTATAATCTAGACTTACTACACATATCAAATATATTGTGACGACATGGGGATGGGGGCCCTTTCGGCCGTTATTCGTTTAATAATACATGTACAACCAAAACAATGAGGAATGACATTATTTTTTTGTATTTTTTTTTTTTTTTTTTTGTATTTTTTTTTTATTGTTTTGTTTTGTTTGGTTTTTTGTTTGGTTTTATTTTACAAGTTGTTCAACGAAGTCCGATATAGTTATAATTAGACCTTAGTAAACAACAATTAATAACCATTTGGCTATGGACTAGCAAAATAGAGGCATTAGCTTATTGAAGGTTAATACATGTACATTGTTTTGCTGAACTTGGTGATGTGATGGATTCTCCTACTGTGTGTGACTGTAAAACATATATTTTGTAAAGTCATTTATAATAAATCTGAGTGTGTGTAGTTTCTGTAGTAAATCTGAGCGTATGTAGTCTGTAGTAAATCTGAGCGTGTGTAGTCTGTAGTAAATCTGAGTGTGTGTAGTCTCTGTAGTAAATCTGAGCGTGTGTAGACTGTAGTAAATCTAAGCGTGTGTAGTTTCTGTAGTAAATCTGAGCGTATGTAGTCTGTAGTAAATCTGAGCGTGTGTAGACTGTAGTAAATCTAAGCGTGTGTAGTTTCTGTAGTAAATCTGAGCGTGTGTAGTCTGTAGTAAATCTGAGCGAGTGTGGTCTGTAGTAAATCTGAGCGAGTGTAGTCTGTAGTAAATCTGAGCGTGTGTAGTCTGTAGTAAATCTGAGTGTGTGTAGTCTGTAGTAAATCTGAGTGTGTGTAGTCTGTAGTAAATCTGAGTGTGTGTAGTCTCTGTAGTAAATCTGAGTGTGTGTAGTCTCTGTAGTAAATCTGAGTGTGTGTAGTCTGTAGTAAATCTGAGCGAGTGTAGTCTGTAGTAAATCTGAGCGTGTGTAGTCTGTAGTAAATCTGAGCGAGTGTAGTCTGTAGTAAATCTGAGCGAGTGTAGTCTGTAGTAAATCTGAGCGAGTGTAGTCTGTAGTAAATCTGAGCGTGTGTAGTCTGTAGTAAATCTGAGCGAGTGTAGTCTGTAGTAAATCTGAGCGAGTGTAGTCTGTAGTAAATCTGAGCGAGTGTAGTCTCTGTAGTAAATCTGAGCGTGTGTAGTCTCTGTAGTAAATCTGAGCGAGTGTAATCTGTAGTAAATCTGAGCGAGTGTAGTCTGTAGTAAATCTGAGCGAGTGTAGTCTCTGTAGTAAATCTGAGTGTGTGTAGTCTCTGTAGTAAATCTGAGTGTGTGTAGTCTCTGTAGTAAATCTGAGCGTGTGTAGTCTGTAGTAAATCTGAGTGTGTGTAGTCTGTAGTAAATCTGAGCGTGTGTTGTCTGTAGTAAATCTGAGCGTGTGTAGTCTCTGTAGTAAATCTGAGCGTGTGTAGTCTGTAGTAAATCTGAGCGTGTGTAGTCTGTAGTAAATCTGAGCGTGTGTAGTCTCTGTAGTAAATCTGAGCGAGTGTAATCTGTAGTAAATCTGAGCGAGTGTAGTCTGTAGTAAATCTGAGCGTGTGTAGTCTCTGTAGTAAATCTGAGTGTGTGTAGTCTCTGTAGTAAATCTGAGTGTGTGTAGTCTCTGTAGTAAATCTGAGCGAGTGTAGTCTGTAGTAAATCTGAGTGTGTGAAGTCTCTGTAGTAAATCTGAGCGTGTGTAGTCTGTAGTAAATCTGAGCGTGTGTTGTCTGTAGTAAATCTGAGCGTGTGTAGTCTCTGTAGTAAATCTGAGCGAGTGTAATCTGTAGTAAATCTGAGCGAGTGTAGTCTGTAGTAAATCTGAGCGTGTGTAGTCTCTGTAGTAAATCTGAGCGTGTGTAGTCTCTGTAGTAAATCTGAGCGAGTGTAGTCTGTAGTAAATCTGAGTGTGTGTAGTCTCTGTAGTAAATCTGAGCGAGTGTAGTCTGTAGTAAATCTGAGCGAGTGTAGACTCTGTAGTAAATCTGAGCGAGTGTAGTCTCTGTAGTAAATCTGAGCGAGTGTAGTCTGTAGTAAATCTGAGCGAGTGTAGTCTGTAGTAAATCTGAGCGAGTGTAGTCTGTAGTAAATCTAAGCGAGTGTAGTCTGTAGTAAATCTGAGCGAGTGTGGTCTGTAGTAAATCTGAGCGAGTGTAGTCTGTAGTAAATCTGAGCGAGTGTAGACTCTGACGTTGGAAACCTGCAGAAGGTTCAGCCATCAGCAATGCTGTGTACTTGAGATGGTATCACAGTAGCGATCTGGGCTATCAGGCAATCATCAAACCTATCTAGGGTTGATCTGTACTCTGTCGTCAGATGATACTGAGAATGTTTGTATCACCCCAGTCCTGACAAAAAGGATTACGGCCTTTTCTGACCGGCAGTTATTAAGCTTCAGGTCCAGTTCGAGTAAGCGCTGTTAGGATTTAAAGGGAGCAGTATTTTTATCCAATTAATTGATATACTTTATTACATTTTTGTCAATGAAATATCGAAATTCATTCATTCTAGAAAAGTGATAATTAAAAAAAAAAAATCACATTTTTGTCCTAATTTGACCAATTAACACTCTGCTAAAAAAACGATAATGCGAAATTTGTTTAGCTGCCTTGTTAGAATTTGCTATAAAAATGTAATAAACAGAATATTCCCAATCACCTACTCTCTGAGCTATTAATTATGCTATATAAATGTGTAATTATAACAGATATTTATTCAAATAAAAAGTTTTTATACTCAATCTATCACTCTTTTTAATTCTAGTTAAAGTTTGTAAAGGTCAGTGAGTTTGGTAGGTAGGGGACACCTAAAGTATGTAGAGGCCAGTGAGTTTGGTAGGTAGGGGATTCCTAAAGTATGTAGAGGCCAGTGAGTTTGGTAGGTAGGGGATACCTAAAGTATGTAAAGGCTAGTGAGTTTGGTAGGTAGGGGATGCCTAAAGTATGTAGAGGCCAGTGAGTTTGGTAGGTAGGGGATACCTAAAGTATGTAGAGGCCAGTGAGTTTGGTAGGTAGGGGATAACTAAAGTATGTAGAGGTCAGTGAGTTTGGTAGGTAGGGGATACCTAAAGTATGTAGAGGCCAGTGAGTTTGGTAGGTAGGGGATACCTAAAGTATGTAGAGGCCAGTGAGTTTGGTAGGTAGGGGATACCTAAAGTATGTAGAGGCCAGTGAGTTTGGTAGGTAGGGGATACCTAAAGTATGTAGAGGCCAGTGAGTTTGGTAGGTAGGGGATTCCTAAAGTATGTAGAGGCCAGTGAACACTTACCCGACTTACCTTACATCAACACATACCCGACTTACCTTACATCAACACATACCCGACTTATCTTACATCAACACATACCTGACTTATCTTACATCAACACTTACCTTACATCAACACTTACCCGACTTACCTTACATCAACACTTACCTTACACCAACACTTATCCGACCTATCTTACATCAACACTTGCCCGACTTACCTTACATCAACACTTACCCGACTTACCTTAGATCAACACTTACCTTACATCAACACTTACCCGACTTATCTTACATCAACACTTACCCGACTTACCTTACATCAACACTTACCCGACTTACCTTACATCAACACTTACCCGACTTACCTTATATCAACACTTACCCGACTTATCTTACATCAACACTTGCCCGACTTAACTTACATCAACACTTACCCGACTTACCTTACATCAACACTTACCCGACTTATCTTACATCAACACTTACCTGACTTATCTTACATCAACACTTACCCGACTTATCTTACATCAACACTTACCCGACTTACCTTACATCAACACTTACCCGACTTACCTTACATCAACACTTACCTGACTTACCTTACATCAACACTTACCCGACTTACCTTACACCAACACTTACCCGACTTACCTTACATCAACACTTACCCGACTTATCTTACATCAACACTTACCCGACTTGCCTTACATCAACACTTACCCGACTTATATTACATCAACACTTGCCTTACATCAACACTTACCCGACTTACCTTACATCAATACTTACCTGACTTACCTTACATCAACAGTTACCAGACTTACCTTACATCAACACTTACCCGACTTACCTTACATCAACACTTGCCCGACTTACCTTACATCAACACTTGCCCGACTTATCTTACATCAACACTTACCTTACATCAACACTTACCCGACTTACCTTACACCAACACTTATCCGACTTACCTTAAATCAACACTTACCCGACTTACCTAACATCAACACTTACCGGACTTATCTTACATCAACACTTACCTTACATCAACACTTACCCACCTTACCTAACAGCAACACTTACCTGATTTATCTTACATCAACACTTACACGACTTACCTTACATCAACACTTACCCGACTTACCTTACATCAACACTTACCTGATTTATCTTACATCAACACTTACCCGACTTACCTTACATCAACACTTACCCGACTTACCTTACATCAACACTTACCTGATTTACCTTACATCAACACTTGCCCGACTTACCTTACATCAACACTTACCCGATTTATCTTACATCAACACTTACCTTACATCAACACTTACCCGACTTAACTTACATCAACAGTTACCAGACTTACCTTACATCAACACTTACCCGACTTATCTTACATCAACACTGACCCGACTTACCTTACATCAACACTTACCCGACTTACCTTACAGCAACACTTACCCGACATACCTTACATCAACACTTACCCGACTTACCTTACACCAACACATACCCGACATATTTTACATCAACACTTACCCGACTTACCTTACATCAACACTTACCCGACTTACCTTACATCAACACTTACCCGACATACCTTACATCAACACTTACCCGCCTTACCTAACAGCAACACTTACCTGATTTATCTTACATCAACACTTACACGACTTACATTACATCAACACTTACCCGACTTACCTTACATCAACACTTACCTGATTTATCTTACATCAACACTTACCCGACTTACCTTACATCAACACTTACCCGACTTATCTTACATCAACACTTACATTACATCAACACTTACCTGACTTACCTTACATCAACAGTTACCAGACTTACCTTACATCAACACTTACCCGACTTACCTTACATCAACACTTGCCCGACTTACCTTACATCAACACTTGCCCGACTTATCTTACATCAACACTTACCTTACATCAACACTTACCCGACTTACCTTACACCAACACTTACCCGACTTATCTTACATCAACACTTACCTTACATCAACACTTACCCGACTTACCTTACATCAACAGTTACCAGACTTACCTTACATCAACACTTACCTGACTTACCTTACATCAACACTTACCCGACATACCTTACATCAACACTTACCCGACTTACCTTACACCAACACTTACCCGACTTACCTTACGTCAACACATACCCGACATATTTTACATCAACATTTACCCGACTTACCTTACATCAACACTTACCTGACTTACCTTACATCAACACTTATCTTACATCAACACTAACCTGACTTACCTTACATCAACACTTACCTGACTTACCTTACATCAACACTTATCTTACATCAACACTTACTTGACTTACCTTGCATCAACACTTACCAGACTTACCTTACATCAACACTTACCCGACTTATCTTACATCAACACTTACCCGACTTATCTTACATCAACACTTACCCGACTTACCTTACATCAACACTTACCCGACTTACCTTACATCAACACTTACCTGACTTACCTTACATCAACACTTACCCGACTTACCTTACATCAACACTTACCCGACTTACCTTACATCAACACATACCCGACATATTTTACATCAACACTTACCCGACTTACCTTACATCAACACTTACCCGACATACCTTACATCAACACTTACCTGACTTACCTTACATCAACACTTACCTTACATCAACACTTACCCGACTTACCTTACATCAACACTTATCCGACTTATCTTACATCAACACTTACCCGACTTACCTTACATCAACACTTACCTTACATCAACACTTACACGACTTACCTTACATCAACACTTATCTGACTTACCTTACACCAACACTTACCCGACATACCTTACATCAACACTTACCTGACTTATCTTACATCAACACTTACCCGACTTATCTTACATCAACACTTACCCGACTTATCTTACATCAACACTTACCCGACTTATCTTACATCAACACTTACCCGACTTATCTTAAATCAACACTTACCCGACTTACCTTACATCAACACTTACCTTACATCAACACTTACCCGACTTATCTTACATCAACACTTACCTGACTTATCTTACATCAACACTTATCCGACTTATCTTACATCAACACTGACCCGACTTACCTTACATCAACACTTACCCGACTTACCTTACATCAACACTTACCTGACTTATCTTACATCAACACTTACCCGACTTACCCTACATCAACACTTACCCGACTTACCTTACATCAACACCTACCCGACTTATCTTACATCAACACTTACCCGACTTACCTTACATCAACACTTACCTGACTTACCTTACATCAACACTTATCTTACATCAACACTTACCTGACTTACCTTACATCAACACTTACCTGACTTACCTTACCTCAACACTTATCTTACATCAACACTTACCTGACTTACCTTGCATCAACACTTACCAGACTTACCTTGCATCAACACTTACCCGACTTACCTTACATCAACACTTACCCGACTTATCTTACATCAACACTTACATTACATCAACACTTACCTGACTTACCTTACATCAACAGTTACCAGACTTACCTTACATCAACACTTACCCGACTTACCTTACATCAACACTTGCCCGACTTACCTTACATCAACACTTGCCCGACTTATCTTACATCAACACTTACCTTACATCAACACTTACCCGACTTACCTTACACCAACACTTACCCGACTTATCTTACATCAACACTTACCTTACATCAACACTTACCCGACTTACCTTACATCAACAGTTACCAGACTTACCTTACATCAACACTTACCTGACTTACCTTACATCAACACTTACCCGACATACCTTACATCAACACTTACCCGACTTACCTTACACCAACACTTACCCGACTTACCTTACGTCAACACATACCCGACATATTTTACATCAACATTTACCCGACTTACCTTACATCAACACTTACCTGACTTACCTTACATCAACACTTATCTTACATCAACACTAACCTGACTTACCTTACATCAACACTTACCTGACTTACCTTACATCAACACTTATCTTACATCAACACTTACTTGACTTACCTTGCATCAACACTTACCAGACTTACCTTACATCAACACTTACCCGACTTATCTTACATCAACACTTACCCGACTTATCTTACATCAACACTTACCCGACTTACCTTACATCAACACTTACCCGACTTACCTTACATCAACACTTACCTGACTTACCTTACATCAACACTTACCCGACTTACCTTACATCAACACTTACCCGACTTACCTTACATCAACACATACCCGACATATTTTACATCAACACTTACCCGACTTACCTTACATCAACACTTACCCGACATACCTTACATCAACACTTACCTGACTTACCTTACATCAACACTTACCTTACATCAACACTTACCCGACTTACCTTACATCAACACTTATCCGACTTATCTTACATCAACACTTACCCGACTTACCTTACATCAACACTTACCTTACATCAACACTTACACGACTTACCTTACATCAACACTTATCTGACTTACCTTACACCAACACTTACCCGACATACCTTACATCAACACTTACCTGACTTATCTTACATCAACACTTACCCGACTTATCTTACACCAACACTTACCCGACTTATCTTACATCAACACTTACCCGACTTATCTTACATCAACACTTACCCGACTTATCTTAAATCAACACTTACCCGACTTACCTTACATCAACACTTACCTTACACCAACACTTACCCGACTTATCTTACATCAACACTTACCTGACTTATCTTACATCAACACTTATCCGACTTATCTTACATCAACACTGACCCGACTTACCTTACATCAACACTTACCCGACTTACCTTACATCAACACTTACCTGACTTATCTTACATCAACACTTACCCGACTTACCCTACATCAACACTTACCCGACTTACCTTACATCAACACCTACCCGACTTATCTTACATCAACACTTACCCGACTTACCTTACATCAACACTTACCTGACTTACCTTACATCAACACTTATCTTACATCAACACTTACCTGACTTACCTTACATCAACACTTACCTGACTTACCTTACCTCAACACTTATCTTACATCAACACTTACCTGACTTACCTTGCATCAACACTTACCAGACTTACCTTGCATCAACACTTACCCGACTTATCTTAAATCAACACTTACCCGACTTACCTTACATCAACACTTACCCGACTTACCGTACATCAACACTTACCCGACTTATCTTACATCAACACTTACCCGACTTATCTTACATCAACACTTACCCGACTTACCTTACATCAACACTTACCCGACTTACCTTACATCAACACTACCCGACTTACCTTACATCAACACTTACCCGACTTACCTTACATCAACACTTACCCGACTTACCTTACATCAACACTTACCTGACTTACCTTACATCAACACTTATCTTACATCAACACTTACCTGACTTACCTTGCATCAACACTTACCAGACTTACCTTGCATCAACACTTACCCGACTTACCTTGCATCAACACTTACCCGACTTACCTTAAATCAACACTTATCTTACATCAACACTTACCTGACTTACCTTGCATCAACACTTACCAGACTTACCTTGCATCAACACTTACCCGACTTACCTTAAATCAACACTTACCCGACTTACCTTACATCAACACTTACCCGACTTACCTTACATCAACACTTACTCGACTTATCTTACATCAACACTTACCCGACTTATCTTACATCAACACTTACCCGACTTACCTTACATCAACACTTACCCGACTTACCTTACATCAACACTTACCCGACTTACCTTACATCAACACTTACCCGACTTACCTTACATCAACACTTACCCGACTTACCTTACATCAACACTTAATCGACTTACCTTACATCAACACTTACCCGACTTACCTTACATCAACACTTACCCGACTTACCTTACATCAACACTTACCTGACTTACCTTACATCAACACTTACCCGACTTACCTTACATCAACACTTACCCGACTTATCTTACATCAACACTTACCCGACTGATCTTACACCAACACTTACCCGACTTACCTTACATCAACACTTACCTTACAGCAACACTTACCCGACTTACCTAACTTAAATATCTAACCGACTTATCGTATGTAAACCTACTGTACTAAAAAGATAAACCTTCTTATATTACAAATGTATATCAATATTATCAATAACATAATAACAGTTTTCATTTTTCTACCTTACGTATAT
The DNA here is from genome assembly GCF_902652985.1 of Pecten maximus. Lineage (NCBI taxonomy): Eukaryota > Metazoa > Mollusca > Bivalvia > Pectinida > Pectinidae > Pecten > Pecten maximus. Next base: position 2,587,112 of record NC_047022.1, on the reverse strand, counting down.
AGTGAAATGGTGTCAAGTTGACTATACATTGATTCCTTTGGGAGCCACACGAATCTTTATGTCAAATAAAGTTTCTAATGAACGAGATGAGCCGCCATTTTGTTTGGCCTTTAGGACATGTAACACGCATCTATCCTGCTGACTGTCCAACTGACTGACCCAAAATGGCTTTTACGACCCGCTGACATTTATTTACGATGAGAAGAATCTGGATATATGCAAGGAAAATAGATTCATTAAGATTGGAAGCCCAAAATCATCATGTACTTAAAATAAACCAATCTATTTTTGTTCTTTTGACATCGCTTCTTGAAAATTAATTTAATTATCTCTGGTTGATGAATATTGTTTTTATTGAATATTGTGTAATACTAGAGTAAAGTCTCATCGCTCTGATTAACTGTTTAGATTACATCAGACGCGAATCGTTGATATTGAAGTCGGGAGTTCTAACGCAAATATCCAACATTTACAAGTAATATTCAAATTGAAATATATATACACACATATTATGTATAAGGTAGATATGGGGGATACATACTATATATCAGGTAGATATGGGGGATACATACTATATATAAGGTAGATATGGGGATACATACTATATATAAGGTAGATATGGGGATACATACTATATATAAGGTAGATATGGGGGATACATACTATATATAAGGTAGATATGGGGGATACATACTATATATAAGGTAGATATGGGGGATACATACTATATATCAGGTAGATATGGGGATACATACTATATATAAGGTAGATATGGGGGATACATACTATATATAAGGTAGATATGGGGGATACATACTATATATAAGGTAGATATGGTGATACATAATATATATAAGGTAGATATGGGGATACATACTATATATAAGGTAGATATGGGGATACATAATATATATAAGGTAGATATGGGGGATACATACTATATATAAGGTAGATATGGGGGATACATACTATATATAAGGTAGATATGGGGGATACATAATATATATAAGGTAGATATGGGGGATACATACTATATATAAGGTAGATATGGGGGATACATAATATATATAAGGTAGATATGGGGGATACATACTATATATAAGGTAGATATGGGGGATACATACTATATATAAGGTAGATATGGGGATACATACTATATATAAGGTAGATATGGGGATACATACTATATATAAGGTAGATATGGGGGATACATACTATATATAAGGTAGATATGGGGGATACATACTATATATCAGGTAGATATGGGGATACATACTATATATAAGGTAGATATGGGGATACATACTATATATAAGGTAGATATGGGGGATACATACTATATATCAGGTAGATATGGGGATACATACTATATATAAGGTAGATATGGGGATACATGCTATATATAAGGTAGATATGGGGATACATACTATATATAAGGTAGATATGGGGGATACATAATATATATAAGGTAGATATGGGGGATACATACTATATATAAGGTAGATATGGGGATACATACTATATATAAGGTAGATATGGGGATACATACTATATATAAGGTAGATATGGGGGATACATACTATATATAAGGTAGATATGGGGATACATAATATATATAAGGTAGATATGGGGGATACATACTATATATAAGGTAGATATGGGGATACATACTATATATAAGGTAGATATGGGGATACATACTATATATAAGGTAGATATGGGGGATACATACTATATATAAGGTAGATATGGGGGTTACATAATATATATAAGGTAGATATGGGGGATACATACTATATATAAGGTAGATATGGGGATACATACTATATATAAGGTAGATATGGGGATACATACTATATATAAGGTAGATATGGGGGATACATACTATATATAAGGTAGATATGGGGGATACATACTATATATAAGGTAGATATGGGGGTTACATACTATATATAAGGTAGATATGGGGGATACATAATATATATAAGGTAGATATGGGGATACATACTATATATAAGGTAGATATGGGGATACATACTATATATAAGGTAGATATGGGGATACATACTATATATAAGGTAGATATGGGGGATACATACTATATATAAGGTAGATATGGGGGATACATACTATATATAAGGTAGATATGGGGGATACATACTATATATAAGGTAGATATGGGGATACATACTATATATAAGGTAGATATGGGGATACATACTATATATAAGGTAGATATGGGGGATACATACTATATATCAGGTAGATATGGGGGATACATACTATATATAAGGTAGATATGGGGATACATACTATATATAAGGTAGATATGGGGATACATACTATATATAAGGTAGATATGGGGGATACATACTATATATAAGGTAGATATGGGGGTTACATACTATATATAAGGTAGATATGGGGATACATACTATATATAAGGTAGATATGGTGATACATACTATATATAAGGTAGATATGGGGATACATACTATATATAAGGTAGATATGGGGATACATAATATATATAAGGTAGATATGGGGATACATACTATATATAAGGTAGATATGGGGATACATGCTATATATAAGGTAGATATGGGGGATACATACTATATATAAGGTAGATATGGGGATACATACTATATATAAGGTAGATATGGGGGATACATACTATATATAAGGTAGATATGGGAATACAACTATATATAAGGTAGATATGGGGATACATACTATATATAAGGTAGATATGGGGGATACATAATATATATAAGGTAGATATGGGGGATACATACTATATATAAGGTAGATATGAGGATACATACTATATATAAGGTAGATATGGGGATACATACTATATATAAGGTAGATATGGGGATACATACTATATATAAGGTAGATATGGGGATACATAATATATATAAGGTAGATATGGGGGATACATACTATATATAAGGTAGATATGGGGGATACATAATATATATAAGGTAGATATGGGGGATACATACTATATATAAGGTAGATATGGGGATACATACTATATATCAGGTAGATATGGGGGATACATACTATATATAAGGTAGATATGGGGATACATACTATATATAAGGTAGATATGGGGATACATACTATATATAAGGTAGATATGGGGATACATAATATATATAAGGTAGATATGGGGGATACATACTATATATAAGGTAGATATGGGGGATACATAATATATATAAGGTAGATATGGGGATACATGCTATATATAAGGTAGATATGGGGATACATACTATATATAAGGTAGATATGGGGGATACATACTATATATAAGGTAGATATGGGGATACATACTATATATAAGGTAGATATGGGGATACATACTATATATAAGGTAGATATGGGGGATACATACTATATATAAGGTAGATATGGGGATACATAATATATATAAGGTAGATATGGGGATACATACTATATATAAGGTAGATATGGGGATACATACTATATATAAGGTAGATATGGGGATACATACTATATATAAGGTAGATATGGGGATACATACTATATATAAGGTAGATATGGGGATACATACTATATATCAGGTAGATATGGGGGATACATACTATATATAAGGTAGATATGGGGATTACATACTATATATAAGGTAGATATGGGGATACATACTATATATAAGGTAGATATGGGGGATACATACTATATATAAGGTAGATATGGGGATACATACTATATATAAGGTAGATATGGGGGATACATACTATATATAAGGTAGATATGGGGGATACATAATATATATAAGGTAGATATGGGGATACATACTATATATAAGGTAGATATGGGGATACATAATATATATAAGGTAGATATGGGGGATACATACTATATATAAGGTAGATATGGGGGATACATACTATATATAAGGTAGATATGGGGATACATACTATATATAAGGTAGATATGGGGATACATACTATATATAAGGTAGATATGGGGATACATACTATATATAAGGTAGATATGGGGATACATACTATATATAAGGTAGATATGGGGATACATACTATATATAAGGTAGATATGGGGATACATACTATATATAAGGTAGATATGGGGATACATACTATATATCAGGTAGATATGGGGATACATACTATATATAAGGTAGATATGGGGATACATACTATATATAAGGTAGATATGGGGGATACATACTATATATAAGGTAGATATGGGGGATACATACTATATATAAGGTAGATATGGGGGTTACATACTATATATAAGGTAGATATGGGGATACATACTATATATCAGGTAGATATGGGGATACATACTATATATAAGGTAGATATGGGGATACATACTATATATAAGGTAGATATGGGGGATACATAATATATATAAGGTAGATATGGGGATACATACTATATATAAGGTAGATATGGGGGATACATACTATATATAAGGTAGATATGGGGATACATACTATATATGAGGTAGATATGGGGATACATAATATATATAAGGTAGATATGGGGGTTACATAATATATATAAGGTAGATATGGGGGATACATACTATATATAAGGTAGATATGGGGGATACATACTATATATAAGGTAGATATGGGGATACATACTATATATAGGTAGATATGGGGATACATAATATATATAAGGTAGATATGGGGGATACATAATCTATATAAGGTAGATATGGGGGATACATACTATATATAAGGTAGATATGGGGGATACATACTGTATATAAGGTAGATATGGGGATACATACTATATATAAGGTAGATATGGGGGATACCTACTATATATAAGGTAGATATGGGGGATACATACTATATATAAGGTAGATATGGGAATACATACTATATATAAGGTAGATATGGGGATACATACTATATATAAGGTAGATATGGGGATACATACTATATATAAGGTAGATATGGTGATACGTAATACATATAAGGTAGATATGGGGGATACATACTATATATAAGGTAGATATGGGGGATACGAACATATAAATGTTTCATTAAAACAAAATTTCAAAACTATATATACAGGGACTAGTCCATGTATATTGTGTGTGTTCATGATGGTGTGTACATTTTACTTTTATTTCAGATATGTTTATTACATGTATATAAGTATAATACATGTCACGTATTGGTTAATAGAATATACACAAAAACTGACAAAATACAGGTATCATATTACATTAATTCCACCCATTAATTCCACCCATTACATCGATGCATTTACACTAAATTAAGATTAATTATAATTAAGGAAGCATGGAAAATACCAGTTTTGAAATTAAAATTAAATCGATCAACATCAAGCAATACTGATTCTGCCTTCATTGAAACATATATTGTACATGCAACATAAAAGTTATAGTTTGTATACCGTCAGGTATATAGTCTTTCCAGACCAGGTAAATCACACAAAATGTGATTATGACTATTACATGTATTTTGTTGAAAGGTGTGAAAACACAGCTGAGGAATCTGGCACAAGGAGTCCAGCTGTTCTGGGCATGGCCAAAGGGCATTGAGCTTAATTAAGGGTTTACCTGTACAGGTACTGTACTAGTCATGCATGGCTACCCCTCCCCTAAACACTCATGTAATTATATATAATCAGTCCCCAATCTAATTTTTATCGTTTGTACCTAATAAGTGTATAAATTAGTTTCCCCGTTAAAATTATTGATTATTATTGGGAAATAAAAATACTGGTTTGCAAGTTTATATAATTTTATAATAAGACTTTCGAGATACATGTAATATTATAAAGGTTTTTAAAATCCAAACAAAAACTTTTGAGTTTACCTGTCGTTTTGATAAGTGTCACCAAGCTGTGTGTATTAGAGTATGGGTCAAATCCAAGTGTCAAAAATTAAAGTTACAGTCATGCTAGACCGAATGTCTGCATCGACTAGATCTTAAAAATAATAGGTAAAACAAATATGTTTATAATTTGATTACTTTTTTCATTACTTATAACATTATTATATTTAAAAGATTATAAACAAATGGACTTTTTTTCAAATGTCTATAGGGAGGTTAATTACTTATCATTATTATTTTGCTGAAATGATTGATTACAAAATGTTGCATTTGACTGACCACTTTTACATGGAATTTACCTGGTGGTCACTCAGGTATGACCATACAAGACCAAGGTGTGGAAATTGATCTGTTGGTTAGACCTTACCTGTAATTATCCCCTATTGTTCTACTCTCACACCTGTAGTCTCACCTGACCAAGAAAATACTTTACCTGTATCGTAGTTCAGAATGTCTTACCTGGTAAACGCTGGGTGTCGTATATTGATCAATAAGAATGCAAATTTATTAATACTTACATTTAAAGTAGGATTATTCACTTTGACTTTCTTTTTTTAGTGGGGGAGATGGGCACAACAAGGTACAACCGAGAAGCCACAGGGAGATTAACTTGTTCCTCAGTTTGAACTGTTTTCATAATTATGTAACGCGACTCAACTTAATACAGTTCTGCCAACAGTATACAATAGTAAACAGTGCTTGGTCAATTGTTTCATATTTTGTATCTGCCGTAAACAAAATTGTTTTTGTTTTCACTGAATTTTCAGTTTCATTATTTAAATGACAATCAAAATGCAGTATTGCTAATTAGTATATGGATGAAATCTAAAATGATTTCTCATTTTATAACAAACATGGCTTTCAATGGAGATTACTTATATATATTTAATTAGGTACTCCTTAATTAATTAATAATTTATATTTCATGAATATAACTATAATTATAACATTGTATGTGAAGCTTTCAGGAAAATAAATAAATTTGTTTGTTTATCTAATATCGAACAAGTAATTAATGGCTTTCAATGGAGATTACTTAATATGTATACATAATTATAGGTATACTCCCTAAGCAATTAATCATTTATATATCATGAACATAACTATAATTATAACATTGTATGTAAAGCTTTCAGGAAAATATATAAATTTGTTTGCTTATTCAATATAAAACAAATAATTAACATAAGTTGAGGGGAAGCTACATACTTTTACACACAATGAATTATATAGTGCCACTAAATCCTAATAAAATCTTAACTGCAAGAGACTGATACAAGTCCAGTGCCCTTGGGGCCCCTAGACCACTGCCATTCATACTTGTTACATATTAATTACCCTGTGTGGTGTGGGTCACACCTGATCAGGCCGGTTTCCCCAATTAACTCCAAGGGGGTCCATTTATAGCAGGCATTATACCGATACCTTATCTAACTATAGGTATCCTCTCATAATATGTAAGTTTATAATTGACAAGATGAATGTACCTGCAGTCAGGTTTCATTAGTTCATCATTTACAAACATGAAATAAATATAAAATGAAACCACTAGAATGTCTGAAGATGGAACTTAAATATTTCATATTGTTTTAGCATAGTATTAAAAATACACATTTCCTGCATCTGGCATGGATTGAATTCCTCTGGCCTTTATACGTTAAGACTGACATTTTGACAGAATATATTATATTTAAGTCTAAATAAGAAATCTCTCTGTCAGCAAGTCTAAATTATTACGGAGTCAGCAGGTTTAATTGTGCTACATACACGAACATGGGTAGCTATACTTTCAAAATAGCTCATATAGCTCATAACAACATTTACCCAAGAACTGAAGTGCACATCATAGTGCACTTGGGTTAACATTGTAGTGCACTGGAGTTAACATCGTAGTGCACTGGAGTTAACATCGTAGTGAACTCAAGTGCACTACGATGTTTAGTCTAGTGCACTACGTTGTTCACTACGTGTGCACTACGAAGTGCACTTGGTACCAAGTTTAGTTTGCTCCCAACTGTATATATCAGGTAGATATGGTGATACATAATATATATAAGGTAGATATGGGGATACATACTATATATAAGGTAGATATGGGGATACATACTATATATCAGGTAGATATGGGGGATACATAATATATATAAGGTAGATATGGGGGATACATACTATATATAAGGTAGATATGGGGATACATGCTATATATCAGGTAGATATGGGGGATACATAATATATATAAGGTAGATATGGGGGATACATACTATATATAAGGTAGATATGGGGATACATACTATATATAAGGTAGATATGGGGATACATACTATATATCAGGTAGATATGGGGATACATACTATATATCAGGTAGATATGGGGAAACATACTATATATCAGGTAGATATGGGGGATACATAATATATATAAGGTAGATATGGGGATACATAATATATATAAGGTAGATATGGGGATACATACTATATATAAGGTAGATATGGGGATACATACTATATATAAGGTAGATATGGGGGATACATACTATATATAAGGTAGATATGGGGGATACATACTATATATAAGGTAGATATGGGGATACATACTATATATAAGGTAGATATGGGGATACATACTATATATAAGGTAGATATGGGGATACATACTATATATAAGGTAGATATGGGGGATACATACTATATATAAGGTAGATATGGGGGATACATACTATATATAAGGTAGATATGGGGATACATACTATATATAAGGTAGATATGGGGATACATACTATATATAAGGTAGATATGGGGATACATACTATATATAAGGTAGATATGGGGATACATACTATATATAAGGTAGATATGGGGATACATACTATATATAAGGTAGATATGGGGATACATACTATATATAAGGTAGATATGGGGATACATACTATATATAGGTAGATATGGGGGATACATACTATATATAAGGTAGATATGGGGATACATACTATATATAAGGTAGATATGGGGATACATACTATATATAAGGTAGATATGGGGATACATACTATATATAAGGTAGATATGGGGATACATACTATATATAAGGTAGATATGGGGATACATACTATATATAAGGTAGATATGGGGATACATACTATATATAAGGTAGATATGGGGGATACATACTATATATAAGGTAGATATGGGGATACATACTATATATAAGGTAGATATGGGGGATACATACTATATATAAGGTAGATATGGGGATACATACTATATATAAGGTAGATATGGGGATACATACTATATATAAGGTAGATATGGGGATACATACTATATATAAGGTAGATATGGGGGATACATACTATATATAAGGTAGATATGGGGGATACATAATATATATAAGGTAGATATGGGGATACATACTATATATAAGGTAGATATGGGGATACATACTATATATCAGGTAGATATGGGGATACATAATATATATAAGGTAGATATGGGGATACATACTATATGTAAGGTAGATATGGGGGATACATACTATATATAAGGTAGATATGGGGATACATACTATATATCAGGTAGATATGGGGATACATAATATATATAAGGTAGATATGGGGATACATACTATATGTAAGGTAGATATGGGGGATACATACTATATATAAGGTAGATATGGGGATACATACTATATATAAGGTAGATATGGGGATACATACTATATATAAGGTAGATATGGGGATACATACTATATATAAGGTAGATATGGGGGATACATACTATATATAAGGTAGATATGGGGATACATAATATATATAAGGTAGATATGGGGATACATACTATATATAAGGTAGATATGGGGGATACATACTATATATAAGGTAGATATGGGGATACATACTATATATAAGGTAGATATGGGGATACATACTATATATAAGGTAGATATGGGGGATACATAATATATATAAGGTAGATATGGGGGATACATACTATATATAAGGTAGATATGGGGGTTACATAATATATATAAGGTAGATATGGGGGATACATACTATATATAAGGTAGATATGGGGGATACATACTATATATAAGGTAGATATGGGGATACATACTATATATAAGGTAGATATGGGGGTTACATAATATATATAAGGTAGATATGGGGATACATACTATATATAAGGTAGATATGGTGATACATACTATATATAAGGTAGATATGGGGGATACATAATATATATAAGGTAGATATGGGGATACATACTATATATAAGGTAGATATGGGGGATACATAATATATATAAGGTAGATATGGGGATACATACTATATATAAGGTAGATATGGGGATACATACTATATATAAGGTAGATATGGGGGATACATACTATATATTATGTAGATATGGGGGTTACATACTATATATAAGGTAGATATGGGAATACAACTATATATAAGGTAGATATGAGGGATTTAAAAAAAAAACTTTACGCGGTTTACTTGATAAATAGCTTGATATTATTGCTTACATATATTCCCCACTGCTTGTAACCGATCTGCAGTAATTGAATCATCGCTTTCGGAATAGTTGAGGGTTTTGACGTCATTGACAAAAATAAAATGCTGGCAACAGAGATCATCCACAGATAAAATAAAGTGATGTTTACCAGTTTTAATACCTTATTATAAAATATATAAAAAGACCATTACTATATCTATTATCCAAGTGGTGCACTACCAGTTGATACTAGTTAAATACACCGCTTTACCTTCCAGTCGCTCTAATATGGATTGACTGTCTCTTATAAGGTGTGAATATAGCGGACAACAGATTCCCTATCTAAAGAAGAATCCCCGAGTCGTCTGCCACATTAAAGAGACACAAGCCTGATAGAAAGGATGACGGTCGAGCCCTGATAAGGCTTCCGTTAATTTGTTAATTAAGTTTGACGTCATTGCTAGACATTTGAGGTGTGTATCTATGGCTGGTGTAGCTGTATGGAGGCCTTAAAGGGCAAACAGAATATGACGTCACGATTCAAATGCAGATTTAAAAGAAAAGAAAAAAAAAACACTATTTACCAAGTGAGTTCTGTTTTTGTGACTCTGTGAATATGACAAATTTATAACACATTTCGACAGCTCTATTGCTAAAATCACACACTAAGGCAAGTTGTCCTTATTTATCCTATTTTGCTCCTCGCGTTCGAAATGGACTTCTTCGTCATCTGTTATAATTATCAACACCCGGACTTGACATACAGACAGACTCAGCGATGTAAGTAGTCAGGCGTATTACTGTTTAAAGGCCATCACATCCGTTTTGTCGCCGGAAAATCACATTTCAATCGGACTGAAATTTAATGTAAGAACTAGCGATATAAATCATATAGATTCTTGAATATTGACATTTATTTCTTAAAGAGGAAACAATAACATTCTGACGGCAGATAATACAACTAGACAAGATACAGAGAAAGGAGGATAGGTAAATAAAACATCCCCACACACAATCACACACACAATCACATAAAGGAAAGTAGCTAACGTAAAAAAAACAAAGGAAGGTAGATAACGTAAAAAAAAAACTAAGGAAGGTAGATAACGTAAAAAAACCCAAAGGAAGGTAGATAACGTACAGAACAAAGGAAGGTAGATAACGTACAGAACAAAGGAAGGTAGATAACGTACAGAACAAAGGAAGGTAGATAACGTAAAGAACAAAGGAAGGTAGATAACGTACAGAACAAAGGGAGGTAGATAACGTACAGAACAAAGGAAGGTAGATAACGTACAGAACAAAAGAAGGTAGATAACGTACAGAACAAAGGAAGGTAGATAACGTAAAGAACAAAGGAAGGTAGATAACGTACAGAACAAAGGGAGGTAGATAACGTACAGAACAAAGGAAGGTAGATAACGTACAGAACAAAGGAAGGTAGATAACGTACAGAACAAAGGAAGGTAGATAACGTAAAGAACAAAGGAAGAAAGATAACGTACAGAACAAAGGGAGGTAGATAACGTAAAGAACAAAGGAAGGTAGATAACGTACAGAACAAAGGAAGGTAGATAACGTACAGAACAAAGGAAGGTAGATAACGTAAAGAACAAAGGAAGGTAGATAACGTACAAAACAATGGAAGGTAGATAACGTACAAAACAATGGAAGGTAGATAACGTACAGAACAAAGGAAGGTAGATAACGTACAGAACAAAGGGAGGTAGATAACGTAAAGAACAAAGGAAGGTAGATAACGTACAGAACAAAGGAAGGTAGATAACGTACAGAACAAAGGAAGGTAGATAACGTAAAGAACAAAGGAAGGTAGATAACGTAAAGAACAAAGGAAGGTAGATAACGTACAGAACAAAGGATGGTAGATAACGTACAGAACAAAGAAAGGTATATAACGTACAGAACAAAGGAAGGTAGATAACGTACAGAACAAAGGAAGGTAGATAACGTACAAAAACAATGGAAGGTAGATAACGTACAAAACAATGGAAGGTAGATAACGTACAGAACAATGGAAGATAGATAACGTAAAGAACAAAGGAAGGTAGATAACGTACAGAACAAAGGAAGGTAGATAACGTACAGAACGAAGGAAGGTAGATAACGTAAAGAACAAAGGAAGGTAGATAACGTACAAAACAAAGGAAGGTAGATAACGTACAGAACAAAGGAAGGTAGATAACGTACAGAACAAAGGAAGGTAGATAACGTACAGAACAAAGGAAGGTAGATAACGTAAAGAACAAAGGATGTTAGATAACGTACAGAACAAAGGAAGGTAGATAACGTACAGAACAAAGGAAGGTAGATAACGTAGAGAACAAAGGAAGGTAGATAACGTAAAGAACAAAGGATGTTAGATAACGTACAGAACAAAGGAAGGTAGATAACGTACAGAACAAAGGAAGGTAGATAACGTACAGAACAAAGGAAGGTAGATAACGTAAAGAACAAAGGAAGGTAGATAACGTACAGAAGAAAGGAAGGTAGATAACGTACAGAACAAAGGAAGGTAGATAACGTACAGAACAAAGGAAGGTAGATAACGTACAGAACAAAGGAAGGTAGATAACGTACAGAACAAAGGAAGGTAGATAACGTACAGAACAAAGGGAGATAGATAACGTACAGAACAAAGGAAGGTAGATAACGTACAGAACAAAGGAAGGTAGATAACGTAAAAAAACAAAGGAAGGTAGATAACGTACAGAACAAAGGAAGGTAGATAACGTACAGAACAAAGGAAGGTAGATAACGTACAGAACGAAGGAAGGTAGATAACGTACAGAACAAAGGAAGGTAGATAACGTAAAGAACAAAGGAAGGTAGATAACGTACAGAAACAATGGAAGGTAGATAACGTACAAAACAATGGAAGGTAGATAACGTACAGAACAAAGGAAGGTAGATAACGTACAGAACAAAGGAAGGTAGATAACGTACAGAACAAAGGAAGGTAGATAACGTACAGAACAAAGGAAGGTAGATAACGTACAGAACAAAGGGAGGTAGATAACGTAAAGAACAAAGGAAGGTAGATAACGTACAGAACAAAGGGAGGTAGATAACGTACAGAACAAAGGAAGGTAGATAACGTACAGAACAAAGGAAGGTAGATAACGTACAGAACAAAGGAAGGTAGATAACGTAAAGAACAAAGGAAGGTAGATAACGTACAGAACAAAGGGAGGTAGATAACGTAAAGAACAAAGGAAGGTAGATAACGTACAGAACAAAGGAAGGTAGATAACGTACAGAACAAAGGAAGGTAGATAACGTAAAGAACAAAGGAAGGTAGATAACGTACAAAAACAATGGAAGGTAGATAACGTACAAAACAAAGGGAGGTAGATAACGTAAAGAACAAAGGAAGGTAGATAACGTACAGAACAAAGGAAGGTAGATAACGTACAGAACAAAGGAAGGTAGATAACGTAAAGAACAAAGGAAGGTAGATAACGTACAGAACAAAGGAAGGTATATAACGTACAGAACAAAGGAAGGTAGATAACGTAAAGAACAAAGGAAGGTAGATAACGTACAAAAACAATGGAAGGTAGATAACGTACAAAACAATGGAAGGTAGATAACGTACAGAACAATGGAAGATAGATAACGTAAAGAACAAAGGAAGGTAGATAACGTACAGAACAAAGGAAGGTAGATAACGTACAGAACAAAGGAAAGTAGATAACGTAAAGAACAAAGGAAGGTAGATAACGTAAAGAACAAAGGAAGGTAGATAACGTACAAAACAAAGGAAGATAGATAACGTACAGAACAAAGGAAGGTAGATAACGTACAGAACAAAGGAAAGTAGATAACGTACAGAACAAAGGAAGGTAGATAACGTACAGAACAAAGGAAGGTAGATAACGTAAAAAAACAAAGGAAGGTAGATAACGTACAGAACAAAGGAAGATAGATAACGTACAGAACAAAGGAAGGTAGATAACGTACAGAACAAGGGAAGGTAGAAAACGTACAAAACAAAGGATGGTAGATAACGTACAGAACAAAGAATGGTAGATAACGTACAGAACAAAGGAAGGTAGATAACGTACAGAACAAAGGAAGGTAGATAACGTACAGAACAAAGGAAGGTAGATAACGTACAGAACAAAGGAAGGTAGATAACGTAAAGAACGAAGGAAGGTAGATAACGTACAGAACAAAGGAAGGTAGATAACGTACAGAACAAAGGAAGGTAGATAACGTACAGAACAAAGGAAGGTAGATAACGTACAGAACAAAGGAAGGTAGATAACCTACAGAACAAAGGAAGGTAGATAACGTACAGAACAAAAAAAGGTAGATAACGTACAGAACAAAGGAAGGTAGATAACGTACAGAACAAAGGAAGGTAGATAACGTACAGAACAAAGGAAGGTAGATAACGTACAGAACAAAGGAAGGTAGATAACGTACAGAACAAAGGGTGGTAGATAACGTAAAGAACAAAGGGAGGTAGATAACGTACAGAACAAAGGAAAGTAGATAACGTACAGAACAAAGGAAGGTAGATAACGTACAGAACAAAGGGAGGTAGATAACGTACAGAACAAAGGAAGGTAGATAACGTAAAAAAAACAAAGGAAGGTAGATAACGTACAGAACAAAGGATGGTAGATAACGTACAGAACAAAGAATGGTAGATAACGTACAGAACAAAGGAAGGTAGATAACGTACAGAACGAAGGAAGGTAGATAACGTACAGAACAAAGGAAGGTAGATAACGTACAGAACAAAGGAAGGTAGATAACGTAAAACAACAAAGGAAGGTAGATAACGTAAAACAACAAAGGAAGGTAGATAACGTACAGAACAAAGAATGGTAGATAACGTACAGAACAAAGAATGGTAGATAACGTACAGAACAAAGGAAGGTAGATAACGTACAGAACAAAGGAAGGTAGATAACGTAAAAAAACAAAGGAAGGTAGATAACGTACAGAACAAAGGAAGGTAGATAACGTACAGAACAAAGGAAAGTAGATAACGTACAGAACGAAGGAAGGTAGATAACGTACAGAACAAAGGAAGGTAGATAACGTAAAACAACAAAGGAAGGTAGATAACGTACAGAACAAAGGAAGGTAGATAACGTACAGAACAAAGGAAGGTAGATAACGTACAGAACAAAGGAAGGTAGATAACGTACAGAACAAAGAATGGTAGATAACGTACAGAACAAAGGAAGGTAGATAACGTAAAACAACAAAGGAAGGTAGATAACGTAAAACAACAAAGGAAGGTAGATAACGTACAGAACAAAGAATGGTAGATAACGTACAGAACAAAGAATGGTAGATAACGTACAGAACAAAGGAAGGTAGATAACGTACAGAACAAAGGAAGGTAGATAACGTAAAAAACAAAGGAAGGTAGATAACGTACAGAACAAAGGAAGGTAGATAACGTACAGAACAAAGGAAAGTAGATAACGTACAGAACGAAGGAAGGTAGATAACGTACAGAACAAAGGAAGGTAGATAACGTACAGAACAAAGGAAGGTAGATAACGTACAGAACAAAGGAAGGTAGATAACGTACAGAACAAAGGAAGGTAGATAACGTACACACATTTAATATCAGACATGTAAATAAGGGAATATTGTGACAAAGTACTACTCTAAGCTGAGGAATAAGTTTCACAGATATTTAGAAAATCAAGCTGAGAAATAAGGTACACATATGTTAATATTCTGTTGTTGCAATACAAGCGACGACACTGCTGCGATCACGTTCCATATCTCATCTCGCGCAGCACGAGAGTTCGTGACATTAAACCTGACGATCGTAATGTGAGCAAAATATATCTCAAAATGCTGAACAGAGCGAGTTGTGTTGAGGTCTAGACCGATATTTTAACACACTGACACCTGATGAGATTCAGCCCCAGCATGCGGGAAATTACTTCCTTGATAATTTACAATGGTCGTTTCATCATTCTATTGGCAAGTGATGGTCTGATATCTGTGACATTTTTAATGCGCCGTACACCAATCGCTTATCATTAATCCTGTCAATAATACTGACAAAATGTCACAGGAAACTGGAATCTCGTCTGATGTAAAACGCTGGTATTTCAATAATGTTTTAATAGATGTAAACATCTTTAATGAACATGGACTTAATTTCATCAACCAAAATGCTAGAATAATTACGAATCCGAAAGAGATTGATAAAGATAGATGCTGGATGGAAATAAGATGAGACGGCTCGGAAATAATAAAGAGAATGGTGATGAATGGTAGCGCCGGATATGTCTACACACCTCTCACTTACGTCCTTAATCCAATGTAATAAAACAGTCGTTCTCCTGTTCATTAAATTCATTCAAGCAGCTGAATTACCCGTGACGTCAGATTAAACAGATCTTGGTTTGCTGTATGAGTATCGACATTTCTTTGGCGTCATCGATGTAGACGTGTACTATATATTATAAGTTTTCTCATTAAAAACGGATATACGATACGTAACACTGCTAAAGTTTCTAATAAATCTTTGTAGAGAACACGCTTTGAGCGTGCACTAGCAGTTCGTTCTAACAGGATAGCTCTAATTGTGTATTCTCAAGCATGACCAAACACGTGCTTGATCAGTGCAGCCGGTCCATCAGTTGAACACTATCACACATGCTTACATAACTATATCATATCGACAGTTCCATAATGGTAATCTTTATTGAGTGATAAAGTCCTCCAGCCCACAGTACACGTATAATTCCTATCAATTTGTTCCAAAATACACTGGATTTATCATGTATACACTGGATTTATCATGTATACACAAGTACAAAAGTTTGTCTTATACTGAAAGTTTAGTTTAAAATAGTTAACTTATATATCCAAGTACAGTTTCCATGTATATTAATTATATTAAATTTCCTGATAAATTATCTCGACAGTTTCCGGATTTATAACCTTGATAATTTCCGGATTATCTCAATAATTTCCGGATTTATCACCTCGATAAGTTCCGGATATATCACCTCGATAATTTCCGGATTTATAGCCTCGATAATTCCGGATTATCTCGATAGTTTCCGGATATATCACCTCGATAATTCCCTGATATTCTATCTCGATATGCGATCCCGATAACGTTACGTTGAAGGGGAAGTAACTCCAACTATAAAGTTAACTATTTCCAGATTTCCAGATGATTGGTTGTTGGTTTCCCGTAGTCATAGCCGTACTTATCGGATAAAGGTGTCAACAATTCACCTACTGTTCCATACCTAACTTTGTTATAATTACATACGCCAAGGCGAGATAACAATGATTCATTACTGTTATAGACACACAACATATTCCAACGAGGTACAGTTGTCAAAATATAAGTTTAGCTAAAATACATCGTAACTGATTCATTATAATTACAAATATGTCACCAGTACTGAAGTTAATGAAATCTATTCGACATGAATGGATAGTCCAATCAGTTACATGTAGCTGTCCAATAAGTTACCTGTAGCCGTCCAATAAGTTACCTGTAGCCGTCCAATAAGTTACCTGTAGTCGTCAAATAAGTTACCTTTAGCTGTCCAATAAGCTATATTTAGCTGTCCAATAAGTTACATTTAGCTGTCCAATAAGTTACATTTAGCTGTCCAATAAGTTACCTTTAGCTGTCCAATAAGCTATATTTAGCTGTCCAATAAGCTATATTTAGCTGTCCAATAAGTTACATTTAGCTGTCCAATAAGTTACATGTAGCCGTCCAATAAGTTACATTTAGTCGTCCAATAAGTTACCTTTAGCTGTCCAATAAGCTATATTTAGCTGTCCAATAAGTTACCTGTAGTCGTCCAATAAGTTACCTGTAGCCGTCCAATAAGTTACATGTAGTCGTCCAATAAGTTACCTGTAGTCGTCCAATAAGTTACCTGTAGCTGTCCAATTAGTTACCTGTAGTCGTCCAATAAGTTACATTTAGCTGTCCAATAAGTTACCTGTAGTCGTCCAATAAGTTACCTGTAGCTGTCCAATTAGTTACCTGTAGTCGTCCAATAAGTTACCTGTAGCTGTCCAATAAGTTACATGTAGCTGTCCAATAAGTTACATTTAGCTGTCCAATTAGTTACCTGTAGTCGTCCAATAAGCTATATTTAGCTGTCCAATAAGTTACATTTAGCTGTCCAATAAGTTACATGTAGCCGTCCAATAAGTTACATTTAGCTGTCCAATAAGTTACCTGTAGTCGTCCAATAAGCTATATTTAGCTGTCCAATAAGTTACATTTAGCTGTCCAATAAGTTACATGTAGCTGTCCAATAAGCTATATTTAGCTGTCCAATAAGTTACCTGTAGCCGTCCAATAAGTTACCTTTAGCCGTCCAATAAGTTACCTGTAGCCGTCCAATAAGTTACATGTAGATGTCCAATAAGTTACCTGTAGCTGTCCAATAACTTACATTTAGCTGTCCAATAAGTTACCTGTAGCTGTCCAATAAGTTATCTGTAGCTGTCCAATAAGTTACCTGTAGCCGTCCAATAAGTTACCTGTAGTCGTCCAATAAGTTACCTGTAGTCGTCCAATAAGTTACCTTTAGCTGTCCAATAAGTTACCTGTAGCTGTCCAATAACTTACATTTAGCTGTCCAATAAGTTTCCTGTAGCTGTCCAATAAGTTACCTGTAGCTGTCCAATAAGTTACCTGGAGCCGTCCAATAAGTTACCTGTAGCCGTCCAATAAGTTACCTGTAGCTGTCCAATAAGTTACATTTAGCTGTCCAATAAGTTACATGTAGCTGTCCAATAAGTTACATGTAGCCGTCCAATAAGTTACCTGTAGCTGTCCAATAAGTTACATGTAGCTGTCCAATAAGTTACCTGTAGCTGTCCAATAAGTTTCCTGTAGCCGTCCAATAAGCTACCTGTAGCCGTCCAAAAAGTTACCTGTAGCCGTCCAAAAAGTTACCTCTAGCCGTCCAAAAAGTTACCTGTAGCCGTCCAATAAGTTACCTGTAGCCGTCCAAAAAGTTACCTCTAGCTGTCCAATAAGTTACCTGTAGTCGTCCAAAAAGTTACCTGTAGCCGTCCAATAAGCTATATTTAGCTGTCCA
Organism: Pecten maximus; assembly: GCF_902652985.1. Lineage (NCBI taxonomy): Eukaryota > Metazoa > Mollusca > Bivalvia > Pectinida > Pectinidae > Pecten > Pecten maximus. The sequence goes on along the minus strand of NC_047022.1, from coordinate 2,567,646 downwards.
ATAAGTTACCTGTAGCCGTCCAATAAGTTACCTGTAGCCGTCCAATAAGTTACCTGTAGCCGTCCAAAAAGTTACCTCTAGCTGTCTAATAAGTTACCTGTAGCCGTCCAAAAAGTTACCTGTAGCCGTCCAAAAAGTTACCTCTAGCCGTCCAATAAGTTACCTCTAGCCGTCCAATAAGTTACCTGTAGCTGTCCAATAAGTTACCTGTAGCTGTCCAATAAGTTACCTGTAGCCGTCCAATAAGTTACCTTTAGCCGTCCAATAAGTTACCTGTAGCCGTCCAATAAGTTACCTGTAGCCGTCCAAAAAGTTACCTGTAGCTGTCCAATAAGTTACCTGTAGCCGTCCAATAAGTTACCTTTAGCCGTCCAATAAGTTACCTGTAGCCGTCCAAAAAGTTACCTCTAGCTGTCCAATAAGTTACCTGTAGCTGTCCAATAAGTTACCTGTAGCCGTCCAATAAGTTACCTTTAGCCGTCCAATAAGTTACCTGTAGCCGTCGAATAAGTTACCTTTAGCCGTCCAATAAGTTACCTGTAGCTGTCCAATAAGTTACCTTTAGCTGTCCAATAAGTTACATGTAGCTGTCCAATAAGTTACCTGTAGCTGTCCAATAAGTTACCTTTAGCTGTCCAATAAGTTACATGTAGCTGTCCAATAAGTTACCTCTAGCCGTCCAATAAGTTACCTGTAGCTGTCCAATAAGTTACCTGTAGCCGTCCAATAAGTTACCTTTAGCCGTCCAATAAGTTACCTGTAGCCGTCCAATAAGTTACCTGTAGCCGTCCAATAAGTTACCTGTAGCCGTCCAATAAGTTACCTGTAGCTGTCCAATAAGTTACCTGTAACTGTCCAATAAGTTACCTGTAGCCGTCCAATAAGTTACATTTAGCCGTCCAATAAGTTACCTGTAGCCGTCCAATAAGTTACCTGTAGCCGTCCAAAAAGTTACCTGTAGCCGTCCAATAAGCTATATTTAGCTGTCCAATAAGTTACCTGTAGCCGTCCAATAAGCTACCTGTAGCAGTCCAAAAAGTTACCTGTAGCCGTCCAATAAGTTACCTGTAGCCGTCCAAAAAGTTACATTTAGCCGTCCAATAAGTTACCTGTAGCCGTCCAAAAAGTTACCTCTAGCCGTCCAATAAGTTACCTGTAGCCGTCCAATAAGTTACCTGTAGCCGTCCAAAAAGTTACCTGTAGCTGTCCAATAAGTTACCTGTAGCCGTCCAATAAGTTACCTTTAGCCGTCCAATAAGTTACCTGTAGCCGTCCAAAAAGTTACCTCTAGCTGTCCAATAAGTTACCTGTAGCTGTCCAATAAGTTACCTGTAGCCGTCCAATAAGTTACCTTTAGCCGTCCAATAAGTTACCTGTAGCCGTCCAATAAGTTACCTTTAGCCGTCCAATAAGTTACCTGTAGCTGTCCAATAAGTTACCTTTAGCTGTCCAATAAGTTACATGTAGCTGTCCAATAAGTTACCTGTAGCTGTCCAATAAGTTACCTTTAGCTGTCCAATAAGTTACATGTAGCTGTCCAATAAGTTACCTCTAGCCGTCCAATAAGTTACCTGTAGCTGTCCAATAAGTTACCTGTAGCCGTCCAATAAGTTACCTGTAGCCGTCCAATAAGTTACCTGTAGCCGTCCAATAAGTTACCTGTAGCCGTCCAATAAGTTACCTGTAGCCGTCCAATAAGTTACCTGTAGCTGTCCAATAAGTTACCTGTAACTGTCCAATAAGTTACCTGTAGCCGTCCAATAAGTTACATTTAGCCGTCCAATAAGTTACCTGTAGCCGTCCAATAAGTTACCTGTAGCCGTCCAAAAAGTTACCTGTAGCCGTCCAATAAGCTATATTTAGCTGTCCAATAAGTTACCTGTAGCCGTCCAATAAGCTACCTGTAGCAGTCCAAAAAGTTACCTGTAGCCGTCCAATAAGTTACCTGTAGCCGTCCAAAAAGTTACATTTAGCCGTCCAATAAGTTACCTGTAGCCGTCCAAAAAGTTACATTTAGCCGTCCAATAAGTTACCTGTAGATGTCCAAAAAGTTACCTGGAGCCGTCCTATAACTTACATGTAGATGTCCAAAAAGTTACATTTAGCCGTCCAATAAGCTATATTTAGCTGTCCAATAAGTTACCTGTAGCCGTCCAATAAGCTATATTTAGCTGTCCAATAAGTTACATGTAGCCGTCCAATAAGCTATATTTAGCCGTTCAATAAGTTACCTGTAGCCGTCCAATAAGTTACATGTAGCCTTCCAATAAGTTACCTGTAGCCGTCCAATACGTTACCTCTAGTCGTCCAATAAGTTACCTGTAGCAGTCCAATACGTTACTTCTAGTCGTCCAATAAGTTACCTATAGCCGTCCAATACGTTACCTGTAGCCGTCCAATAAGTTACCTGTAACCGTCCAATAAGTTACATGTAGCCGTCCAATAAGTTACCTGTAACCGTCCAATAAGTTACATGTAGCTGTCCAATAAGTTACATGTAGCCGTCCAATAAGTTACATGTAGATGTCCAAAAAGTTACATTTAGCCGTCCAATAAGTTAGCTGTAGCCGTCCAATAAGTTACCTGTAGCTGTCCAATAAGTTACCTGTAGCCGTCCAATAAGTTACCTGTAGCCGTCCAATAAGTTACCTGTAGCCGTCCAATAAGTTACCTCTAGCTGTCCAATAAGTTACCTCTAGCTGTCCAATAAGTTACATGTAGTCGTCCAATAAGTTACCTCTAGCCGTCCAATAAGTTACCTGTAGCCGTCCAATAAGTTACCTCTAGCTGTCTAATAAGTTACCTCTAGCTGTCCAATAAGTTACCTGTAGCTGTCCAATAAGTTACCTGTAGCCGTCCAATAAGTTAGCTGTAGCCGTCCAATAAGTTACCTGTAGTCGTCCAATAAGTTACCTGTAGCTGTCCAATAAGTTACCTGTAGCCGTCCAATAAGTTACCTCTAGCTGTCCAATAAGTTACCTTTAGCCGTCCAATAAGTTACCTGTAGCCGTCCAATAAGTTACCTATAACTATCCAATAAGTTACCTGTAGCCGTCCAATAAGTTACCTTTAGCCGTCCAATAAGTTACCTGTAGCCGTCCAATAAGTTACCTATAACTATCCAATAAGTTACCTGTAGCCGTCCAATAAGTTACCTGTAGCCGTCCAATAAGTTACCTGTAGCCGTCCAATAAGTTACCTATAACTATCCAATAAGTTACCTGTAGCCGTCCAATAAGTTACCTTTAGCCGTCCAATAAGTTACCTGTAGCCGTCCAATAAGTTACCTATAACTATCCAATAAGTTACCTCTAGCTGTCCAATAAGTTACCTTTAGCCGTCCAATAAGTTACCTGTAGCCGTCCAATAAGTTACCTATAACTATCCAATAAGTTACCTGTAGCCGTCCAATAAGTTACCTGTAGCCGTCCAATAAGTTACCTGTAGATGTCCAATAAGTTACCTCTAGCTGTCCAAAAAGTTACCTGTAGCTGTCCAATAAGTTACCTGTAGCTGTCCAATAAGTTACCTGTAGCTGTCCAATAAGTTACCTGTAGCCGTCCAATAAGTTACCTCTAGCTGTCCAATAAGTTACCTCTAGCTGTCCAAAAAGTTACCTGTAGCTGTCCAATAAGTTACCTGTAGCCGTCCAATAAGTTACCTGTAGCCGTCCAATAAGTTACCTGTAGCTGTCCAATAAGTTACCTGTAGCCGTCCAATAAGTTACATGTAGCTGTCCAATAAGTTACCTGTAGTCGTCCAATAAGTTACATGTAGCCGTCCAATAAGTTACCTGTAGTCGTCCAATAAGTTACCTGTAGCCGTCCAATAAGTTACCTGTAGCCGTCCAATAAGTTACCTGTAGCTGTCCAATAAGTTACCTGTAGTCATCCAATACGTTACCTCTAGCCGTCCAATAAGTTACCTCTAGCTGTCCAATAAGTTACCTGTAGCCGTCCAATAAGTTACCTGTAGCTGTCCAATAAGTTACCTCTAGCTGTCCAATAAGTTACCTGTAGCCGTCCAATAAGTTACCTGTAGCTGTCCAATAAGTTACCTCTAGCTGTCCAATAAGTTACCTGTAGCCGTCCAATAAGTTACCTGTAGCTGTCCAATAAGTTACCTGTAGCAGTCCAATAAGTTACCTCTAGCTGTCCAATAAGTTACCTGTAGCCGTCCAATAAGTTACCTGTAGCTGTCCAATAAGTTACATGTAGCCGTCCAATACGTTACCTGTAGCCGTCCAATAAGTTACCTGTAACCGTCCAATAAGTTACCTGTAGCTGTCCAATAAGTTACCTGTAGCCGTCCAATAAGTTACCTGTAGCTGTCCAATAAGTTACCTCTAGCTGTCCAATAAGTTACCTGTAGCCGTCCAATAAGTTACCTGTAGCTGTCCAATAAGTTACCTGTAGCTGTCCAATAAGTTACCTGTAGCTGTCCAATAAGTTACCTGTAGCTGTCCAATAAGTTACCTGTAGCCGTCCAATAAGTTACCTGTAACTGTCCAATAAGTTACCTGTAGCCGTCCAATAAGTTACCTGTAGCTGTCCAATAAGTTACCTGTAGCCGTCCAATAAGTTACCTGTAGTCATCCAATAAGTTACCTCTAGCCGTCCAATAAGTTACCTCTAGCTGTCCAATAAGTTACCTGTAACCGTCCAATAAGTTACCTGTAGCCGTCCAATAAGTTACCTGTAACCGTCCAATAAGTTACCTCTAGCTGTCCAATAAGTTACCTGTGGCCGTCCAATAAGTTACCTGTAGCTGTCCAATAAGTTACATGTAGCCGTCCAATACGTTACCTGTAGCCGTCCAATAAGTTACCTGTAACCGTCCAATAAGTTACCTGTAGCTGTCCAATAAGTAACCTGTAGCCGTCCAATAAGTTACCTGTAGCTGTCCAATAAGTTACCTCTAGCTGTCCAATAAGTTACCTGTAGCCGTCCAATAAGTTACCTGTAGCTGTCCAATAAGTTACCTCTAGCTGTCCAAAAAGTTACCTGTAGCTGTCCAATAAGTTACCTGTAGCCGTCCAATAAGTTACCTGTAGCCGTCCAATAAGTTACCTGTAGCTGTCCAATAAGTTACCTGTAGCCGTCCAATAAGTTACCTGTAACCGTCCAATAAGTTACCTGTAGCCGTCCAATAAGTTACCTGTAGCCGTCCAATAAGTTACCTGTAGCCGTCCAATAAGTTAACTGTAACCGTCCAATAAGTTACCTCTAGCTGTCCAATAAGTTACCTGTAGCCGTCCAATAAGTTACCTCTAGCTGTCCAATAAGTTACCTGTAGCCGTCCAATAAGTTACCTGTAACCGTCCAATAAGTTACCTGTAGCTGTCCAATAAGTTACCTGTAGCCGTCCAATAAGTTACCTGTAGCTGTCCAATAAGTTACCTGTAGCTGTCCAATAAGTTACCTGTAGCCGTCCAATAAGTTACCTGTAGCCGTCCAATAAGTTACCTCTAGCTGTCCAATAAGTTACCTGTAGCCGTCCAATAAGTTACCTGTAGCCGTCCAATAAGTTACCTGTAGCCGTCCAATAAGTTACCTGTAGCCGTCCAATAAGTTACCTGTAACCGTCCAATAAGTTACCTGTAACCGTCCAATAAGTTACCTGTAGCTGTCCAATAAGTTACCTCTAGCTGTCCAATAAGTTACCTCTAGCTGTCCAATAAGTTACCTGTAGCCGTCCAATAAGTTACCTCTAGCTGTCCAATAAGTTACCTCTAGCTGTCCAATAAGTTACCTTTAGCTGTCCAATAAGTTACCTGTAGCCGTCCAATAAGTTACCTGTAGCCGTCCAATAAGTTACCTGTAGCCGTCAGATAAGTTACCTCTAGCTGTCCAATAAGTTACCTCTAGCCGTCCAATAAGTTACATGTAGCCGTCCAATAAGTTACCTGTAGCCGTCCAATAAGTTACCTGTAGCCGTCAGATAAGTTACCTCTAGCTGTCCAATAAGTTACCTCTAGCTGTCCAATAAGTTACATGTAGCCGTCCAATAAGTTACCTCTAGCTGTCCAATAAGTTACCTGTAGCTGTCCAATAAGTTACCTCTAGCTGTCCAATAAGTTACCTGTAGCCGTCCAATAAGTTACCTCTAGCTGTCCAATAAGTTACCTGTAGCTGTCCAATAAGTTACCTCTAGCTGTCCAATAAGTTACATGTAGCCGTCCAATAAGTTACCTCTAGCTGTCCAATAAGTTACCTGTAGCTGTCCAATAAGTTACCTCTAGCTGTCCAATAAGTTACCTCTAGCTGTCCAATAAGTTACCTGTAGCCGTCCAATAAGTTACCTCTAGCTGTCCAATAAGTTACCTGTAGCCGTCAGATAAGTTACCTCTAGCTGTCCAATAAGTTACCTCTAGCCGTCCAATAAGTTACATGTAGCCGTCCAATAAGTTACCTGTAGCTGTCCAATAAGTTACCTGTAGCCGTCCAATAAGTTACCTGTAGCTGTCCAATAAGTTACCTGTAGCCGTCCAATAAGTTACATGTAGCTGTCCAATAAGTTACCTGTAGCCGTCCAATAAGTTACCTGTAGCCGTCCAATAAGTTACCTCTAGCCGTCCAATAAGTTACATTTAGCTGTCCAATAAGCTATATTTAGCTGTCCAATAAGTTACCTGTAGCTGTCCAATAAGTTACCTGTAGCCGTCCAATAAGTTACCTGTAGCCGTCCAATAAGTTACCTGTGGTTGTCCAATAAGTTACCTGTAGCTGTCCAATAAGTTACCTGTAGCCGTCCAATAAGTTACCTGTGGTTGTCCAATAAGTTACCTGTAGCTGTCCAATAAGTTACCTGTAGCTGTCCAATAAGTTACCTGTAGCCGTCCAATAAGTTACCTGTAGCTGTCCAATAAGTTACCTGTAGCCGTCCGATAAGTTACCTGTAGCCGTCCAATAAGTTACCTGTAGTCGTCCAATAAGTTACCTTTAGCTGTCCAATAAGTTACCTCTAGCCTTCCAATAAGTTACCTGTAGCCGTCCAATAAGTTACCTCTAGCCTTCCAATAAGTTACCTGTAGTCGTCCAAAAAGTTACCTCTAGCCTTCCAATAAGTTACATGTAGTCGTCCAATAAGTTACCTGTAGCCGTCCAATAAGTTACCTGTAGTCGTCCAAAAAGTTACCTGTAGTCGTCCAATAAGTTACCTGTAGCCGTCCAATAAGTTACCTGTAGTCGTCCAATAAGTTACCTGTAGCCGTCCAATAAGTTACCTGTAGCCGTCCAATAAGTTACCTGTAGTCTTCCAATAAGTTACCTGTAGTCGTCCAATAAGTTACCTGTAGTCGTCCAATAAGTTTACTGTAGCCTTCCAAAAAGCTGTTTTGAAGTTATGTTGTAATACTTGTCTGTCTAGGACGATGTTTCATTTGTATTGTTCAGTTTATGGTGAAAGGGAGATAACTCTCATCAACTGAAATTAAGTTCAGAAGTTATCAAGGGATGTAGAACGAGAGAAATACACAGGAGTAATTTTGTTTAATATCTTCTACGCAGAATGATTCAATCATCATTTAAATATCATATCCGTAGATATTTCTACAAGCCAACTCGAGTATTAATCACAAGTCTGGTGAAATTTAAGGGAGGTAACAATTTGTTAGTTTGTAAAAGGCTATACCGGGCCCTTGGTTTTGTTAGTTTGTAACAAGGCTATACCGGGCCCTTGGTTTTGTTAGTTTGTAACAAGGCTATACCGGGCCCTTGGTTTTGTTAGTTTGTAAAAGGCTATACCGGGCCCTTGGTTTTGTTAGTTTGTAACAAGGCTATACCGGGCCCTTGGTTTTGTTAGTTTGTAACAAGGCTATACCGGGCCCTTGGTTTTGTTAGTTTGTAACAAGGCTATACCGGGCCCTTGGTTTTGTTAGTTTGTAACAAGGCTATACCGGGCCCTTGGTTTTGTTAGTTTGTAACAAGGCTATACCGGGCCCTTGGTTTTGTTAGTTTGTAAAAGGCTATACCGGGCCCTTGGTTTTGTTAGTTTGTAACAAGGCTATACCGGGCCCTTGGTTTTGTTAGTTTGTAACAAGGCTATACCGGGCCCTTGGTTTTGTTAGTTTGTAACAAGGCTATACCGGGCCCTTGGTTTTGTTAGTTTGTAACAAGGCTATACCGGGCCCTTGGTTTTGTTAGTTTGTAACAAGGCTATACCGGGCCCTTGGTTTTGTTAGTTTGTAACAAGGCTATACCGGGCCCTTGGTTTTGTTAGTTTGTAACAAGGCTATACCGGGCCCTTGGTTTTGTTAGTTTGTAACAAGGCTATACCGGGCCCTTGGTTTTGTTAGTTTGTAACAAGGCTATACCGGGCCCTTGGTTTTGTTAGTTTGTAACAAGGCTATACCGGGCCCTTGGTTTTGTTAGTTTGTAACAAGGCTATACCGGGCCCTTGGTTTTGTTAGTTTGTAACAAGGCTATACCGGGCCCTTGGTTTTGACATGTAGCCTGTTAAAATATTAAATTTAAAATAACATGCGAAAAAATGCATGTTTCAGGAGAACGCGATAAGCTCATGCGGATCACATATGTTGCACACGATAGTCATGTCGTTCTGCTCACAAGCGTCTACATCACACAATAGGATCATTAGGTTGACAGGATATGTTCCATAAAAGTGTACAAATCGATTCTGTTTTTACTTTGAAATGCAAATGGCGGTTTTGAATGAATTCACTTAAATTATTGAGAGACATTTCAATCATCAAGTATGCTAGGCACTATTAAGACTTTTGAACAGTGAAGTTTTGTTTTTGTTTTTTGTTATTTGTTTTTCTCACAAATCTGCATATTTTACCTCAGCTAAACAGTTTTTTTCCTCGGAGTGATATCTCAACTCTTAACTCGGGTTAGACGGTCAGGAAAATACCAGAATTCTCTGTCACTCAAGGTATGGCGGGATTCTATTAATAGCTTAATTTTGGCCATAACATCACAAACAGAAGATATTTCTTTTGACCAGAATGTTTAAATCAGGTATTTTTTTTATGTTTCACTAGTCACTACTTTGTTGTAAAAGTCGATTAGGGATTATAACGGGGGGTGTTCTGACAGGGTTAAGCTTAACGCTAACTATATGCTATGCCTATATGCTGTGTCTGTACTATGTGTACCTGTGTCACCTTGACCTTTGCTAGTCCTCTGTGCACGTGTGCTGTCTCTGGTCGATGTTTTTTTCGTGCATTGTTCGTAGTTGCTTGCTTTTTCGTCAGTGTCTGTCGTGCCTGTGTATCCTCTGTCGTGATTGGTCCTTATAGTTTTGTATTGTTAAAAAGTGGGATAAATTCAGGGTGGTGTATCGCATACTGGGCAGTCTGATGGATTAGTTTCGTGTGTGCTGCCACGTCTTCCTCGCCAGTACTAATGTAGCGTTAGGGTATGTAGGGTCTTGGTTGGGTAGTATTGGTCGGGATGTTGGGTTTAGTTTGGTCGTACAGGTATGGGGATTGGTTTTAGGTTAGGATGTTAGATATAGCTAGGCCTATGCTGTTGTTTGTTTATATGTAATTTCATGTTGTAAATGTTTATATCGTCATTAATAAATGGTTAATTGTAGTTCAAGACGTTTGTTTTCTCTCTATACGACAGATACAAGTTACCCATCGAACCTGGGTTGTTGGTCCACAAGGGCGAGTCGGGTGCGGTTTGACGTACGCAGACTGGGCCCGACACGCTCCAGTTACATAACGAATAGCGTGGTATGAACTATTACCAATACGATGTTTTCGTGTTAAAAGTCGGGAAGTAATATTTGTTGTACGACAAAAAAATCTATTTAAATTCGGGGTTGTTTGATAGAGTAAACCCGTGACCATGACCGATGATGGAGGAAGTCAGAGATTAGTTATATTGTAAACATGTTCGGGGAGGTCTTCGTCTTGTTAATACTATTGAAGTGTGTATGATTAGTTGTTACTGGTCTAAGACTTTCCGGTCAAAATAGCAAATGTATGTATATACTGTACAACATTTAACATGGTTTTAACAGTCCATGACTGACATATATTAATATAACCTGATGTAAGACTGTGAAAGGGTTCGTTGTGTTGACGATTTAGCTGTTCGGGTGACCTTGTTCATTTATAACCTTTTATTTCAACCTTGGTAACTCGATTGATAATGTTCAACCTCGTAACTCGATCGTTAATGTTCGACCTTGATAATTCGATCGTTAATGTTCGACCTTGATAGCTCGATCGTTACTGTCCGACCTTGGAAAATCGGTCATTTATGTTCGACGTCAGTAACTCGATCATTAATCTTAACCTAGGTAACTCGATCGGTGATGTTTGACCTTGGTAACTTGATCGGTGATGTTTGACCTTGGTAGCTTGATCGGCGATGTTTGACCTTGGTAACTTGATCGGTGATGTTTGACCTTGGTAACTTGATCGGCGATGTTTGACCTTGGTAACTTGATCGGCGATGTTTGACCTTGGTAATTCGATCGTTAATGTTCGACCTTGATAGCTCGATCGTTACTGTCCGACCTTGGAAAATCGGTCATTTATGTTCGACGTCAGTAACTCGATCATTAATTTTAACCTTGGTAACTTGATCGGTGATGTTTGACCTTGGTAACTTGATCGGTGATGTTTGACCTTGGTAACTTGATCGGCGATGTTTGACCTTGGTAACTTGATCGGCGATGTTTGACCTTGGTAACTTGATCGTAACTGTTTATTCGCATACATGATTTTGAACAGAATACATCTTACTTTTGAAACATTTCAGACGATATTAGTGGATTAAATGTTTCACGGTTACTTTGGTTTGGTACTTTACTATTGCGGAACTAAAGAAAGGAATGTTTGTCCACTAACAATTAACAACATCAGGTCACAGAGCCTTAACACTTCCTTTGCTACTCCTTCAACATCTGTCTGGTTATAGACGATACTTTAAATCTAACTAAACATCGAAAAACGGAGGATAAAGTACCTGCAACATTTATAAAGAAACTCCCGTTAAAGACCAGGAATTTCGGAATAGCCATGGTGTTCTGCTTCAATGACTACACACCTCATTGAACTCAGAAACAGATTCTATAAAATAAAACAAAATAGGTATGCTACAGAATGCTGCTGCATTTTATTAAATGACATTTACAAAATATAATGATACTCATTTAACGACATGTTAAGTAAACGATGAATTAATAAGTAATATATATAATACACATTGTTAGCAAATGTCTTTGATCACCAATCAGGCATTGTCCAAAAAAAATACTAATTTAAAACAATAGTCTATTTTTAGCCGTTCATGCTACATAAATAAAAAATACCTTTTCTTGAAATTGATATTAATTTTTATGATTTTTTATTATTTTGTTTTTAAATAATGTCCATTTTAACCAGATTTCTCAATGGAAACTTGAATATATTTTCTGACAATTGCTATTGAATCTAAATGCATGGTTGAAAAACAAAGACTTCATACAAACGATATATACATGTACAATTATACAATCATTTATAATGTATGGCTATATACTATACAATGATTGTATATCTATCAACGGGACTGTGTTTTCATCATACTGAACACAACTAACATATTGAAAGGCATTGTTGATCATTTACTTCTATCAATTTTATGGAATGTTTTCATTAAAATTATAAAAAATAACAATGTTTAATTTTTTGAGTCATTGAAAATATAAATCAGATACCATCTGAACCAGTAACCGGTTAGCACATCGTGGTTATGTGTTTCTACAGACCGTGTAAATACGGACAATAAGCGCTTGTTTACATTCTTGTGTTGACAATGAAAATTTATCACACAAAAGCAATAAGAGAAACAGTATTCTTTGTTATTACTTGTCAACTATACCGGATACTTATATTGAAAACAATTCCTTTTGTCATAACTAAGGATGTTATGTGGTACACTGGATTCAACGCCGAAATTAATGAATATTACATAAAATGTAAATCTTAAAGAAAATGCGTAAAGTTATGTATATATCAGTATCCTTAAAGACGTCAAATATCTCCGTGTCTTCCAGGCCACTTTAGCAGTAACGTATTATAAATAATGTACCTGCGAAACAAAGATAGGTTACAGTAATTTGTTCCCTTAACGTGTAGATATATCGGACCTACAGATTGTATATTGTGTCCATCATAAAGAGAAAGTATTAAATGTCGATATTTAAAAAAAAAAGGCTAGTTTTGTGGTAATCTGACGATGCAAACTATATCTAATAAGCTATTAACTTTCTTGAATTATATTTTTTTTCTTGGTCAAGTCTACATGCGAGTCGTTTATTAGAATATTACTGTATTTCGTTGTGGACACCCTGGACATCCTAACTTGATATTTCTCACACCAAAAATCCTATTCATTTTCCCCTTAAGAAATAACCTTGGCTGAAAGGTAAGTAAAATCGCTTTACAGTTTCCTTAGATAGGCCATATTTTGATATATTTAATCATTGTTTAGTACTGAGCAGTCAAACGTGATGTTGAACAAACACTTGATTTATTTTCGATCAAAAACTAATCTATTGCTTTATTTAAAATTTCGTTTGTGTCCCAACGATTGCCCTCTCACTATTGGTTAATTTAACAGGTTTCCATAGCTACTTTTGTAAAAACGCTAAATAACAAGCGAAATAGCATTCAATAAGAGGTAGAGTATTGGATCTGAGCTAGACTGATGTCATTTTTTGAAACACAAATTGTTTTGCTGATTACCCGACAGGAATACGTGTCAGCGGCAAACTGGATTCAGGAAACACAGATGTAACACAGACATCAAAAACATCCATACAACCAAAAAAAAAAAAAAAAAAAAAAACGTTAAATGACAATTTCTTACTGAGTCAAAGTGGTACAAAGCTAAGTCTAATATACAAACGATTTCTTACGCTTCATAAACATATGTTTATTAATATAGTCTATACTGGAATGTAACCGATGTGTGGAATGTACTATGCTGATACATAAGATAAATACAAAATAATACAATTTTAAAAACCTATATCTCTAGATATTATCCATCTCCATAGCTCAAATCATTTCCTAAGTATTTAATATTATACAGACGCCGAAATTTAAAAACAAAATGATTTTTTTTATCTAAACACTTCGCGTTAAGTCCATTTACATGTGTTTGTTACTCATTACAAAACATTTTTATGTTTTTTGTGCAAAATGGTTTATCAATCTGGCCATTAAATATGACTGCTTAAAATATTTGCATTGCTTTGGTTCATATATTTTACTAGTACAATCAGTTGTCCCGCCTACTTGCGCTGGTCAAACTGCTATCTGCCGTTTTACTGTGAAATGAAAAATGAATTCAAATTAGTTATTTTGATAATAGATAAAAACAATAATGACATAAGTGGTACATCAAACATCCAAGCAACCAATTTGTAATTTGGACGCATTCAGACGTCATCAAGTCTATGGATAAACACTTCAATCAATGCTTTATTTCATCATTAGCTGATAATGTCAAGCGTGTTAAAATGGAGAACAGGGAATTATATTTTGACGGAGGGAATCCCTGACTTTAATCCTATAACTACTGTTTTACAGACTACCTAGGTCATTACGTCATACCTTAGACTCGTGGCCCTAACCGGAAGCGGTCCAGAGGGATACTGTTTCGGTCGTTTCCACACACACGAGACGCCAGCTGTATGCGGATGTTCTGAAGTGCGTTGAGATCGTCCACCATGAACACGTTATCTGATTCGGACGCCATCATTCGTAATTCGGACTGATCAATAGCTTCACCGACACCTGCGAGGATTAATTAACACATTAATTAGTCACATGTCAATGTAATTAGTGTCAATAACGTAAGATATGATGTAGATAAGGATTACCGTAAATACCAATGTAGATTAGGATTACTATAGATACCAATGTAGATTAGGATTACCGTGAATACTAATGTAGATTAGGATTACCGTAAATACCAATGTAGATTAGGATTACCATCAATACCAACGTAGATTAGGATTACTATAGATACCAATGTAGATTAGGATTACCATAAATACCAATGTAGATTAGGATTACCATAAATACCAATGTAGATTAGGATTACCGTAAATACCAATGTAGATTAGGATTACCATCAATACCAACGTAGATTAGGATTACTATAGATACCAATGTAGATTAGGATTACCATAAATACCAATGTAGATTAGGATTACCATAAATACCAATGTAGATTAGGATTACCGTAAATACTAATGTAGATTAGGATTACCGTAAATACCAATGTAGATTAGGATTACCATCAATACCAACGTAGATAAGGATTACCGTAAATACCAATGTAGATTAGGATTACCGTGAATACCAATGTAGATTAGGATTACCGTAAATACCAATGTAGATTAGGATTACCGTAAATACCAATGTAGATAAGGATTACCATAAATACCAATGTAGATTAGGATTACCATAAATACCAATGTAGATTGGGATTATCATCAATACCAATGTAGATAAGGATTACCGTAAATACCAATGTAGATTAGGATTATCGTAAATACCAATGTAGATTAGGATTACCGTAAATACCAATGTAGATAAGGATTACCATAAATACCAATGTAGATTAGGATTACTATAAATACCAATGTAGATTGGGATTATCATCAATACCAATGTAGATAAGGATTACTATAGATACCAATGTAGATTAGGATTACCATAAATACCAATGTAGATTAGGATTACCATAAATACCAATGTAGATTAGGATTACCGTAAATACCAATGTAGATTAGGATTACCGTAAATACCAATGTAGATTAGGATTACCATCAATACCAACGTAGATTAGGATTACTATAGATACCAATGTAGATTAGGATTACCATAAATACCAATGTAGATTAGGATTACCATAAATACCAATGTAGATTAGGATTACCATAAATACCAATGTAGATTAGGATTACCGTAAATACCAATGTAGATTAGGATTACCGTAAATACCAATGTAGATTAGGATTACCATAGATACCAATGTAGATTAGGATTACCATAGATACCAATGTAGATTAGGATTACCATCAATACCAATGTAGATTAGGATTACTATAGATACCAATGTAGATTAGGATTACCGTAAATACCAATGTAGATTAGGATTACTATAGATACTTTAGCGTGATGATTCCAGTGCGAAAAGCGTTGAATTAAGATTGTCGCTAAAATATGTACATCTACAGTATTCAAGACGTCTGTGGCATAATAAATATAAGGCTTTGTGAACATCTGAAAAGTTAACGTTGTGTTCATAGTTTAACTGGGCATGTTTCATAAAACGATTCAATTCATCTAACAATAACTTCGTGTTACCTCTACACTGGCTCTCTGTCTCTAGAATATTAAAATATAAAACTGACCTTTATGTTTTGGTCACTTGGATATGTAAACTAGGTGTGTGTGTGTGTGTGTGTGTGTGGGGGGGGGGGGGGGGGGGGGGGGGGGGGGTAATGTAGTATTAAAATTTAGTGGAGCAGTTCTAACAAAAAAAACTTAGGGGCTGGTGGCCCAGTCTATGTTACCCCTAGCTATGACTTATGACTTACCTTCGCGACCTGACAAGTCGACATATTTGTAATAAGCATGTCTATAACATATACACGTGATAAAAAAGAACTGAGAAGATGGCAGTGAAATGATAGTGAGAAACAGATGGATCTGTCGTACTAACACTATAATCCCATTTCTATCCTACATCTGAGGGACGCAAAAGTCTGTACCTCCAACTCACACCTTATCAACATAACAATCAACTTCACGTAACATTTTCTAAGCTTACCAATGGCGAAGACAGTAGCAGACATCCTGTGTAGCCTAGCAGTCTGATCGGCGAGAGAATATGGATCAGTTGATTTACCATCCGTTACAATGATGACAACCTTCATGACCCCCGGGCGAGCCCCGCTCTGGATTCTTAGGACGTCGTCTACCAGAGTCTTGATGGCTCTGTCGGTGTACGTGTTACCATAGGTGTATTTAACACCGAGTAGACCCTGCTCGACACCAAATCTGGAATTGTACCGGTTAAGGGGGAACTCGACCTTCGGATCGTCACTAAATGTCATCACAGCAACTTGGGCGGAGCCGGAATCGATGTCAATTTCATCGAGGAAGTCGTTAACGAAAACCAGCTCCTTGTTGAAATTTGTTTGAGTTTGAAGACTGGTGGACTTGTCCAGGAGGAAGACCACGTCAAGGTCTCGGTATCGGCAATCTATAAACACCAACAATCAGACACGCTTTGTAAGGAAGATAAAAACTTACAGATTTATATCACCAGACAAAAACAAAAACAAAAACAAAAAACAAAAACAAAAACTTCTCCGTAACAAGATAATAAGATCTTTAGATGTCACTAAAATACATTTAACGATTGATTAGATAATTATTAAACATTTGATTCAAAATCACAGTTCTATAAACACTATTTTCTTATATCGCGTTTTAATATTTTTGTCCCAAAACCAAGAGCTTATTTGGCAGAGTTGTCCTTTCTTTTGATATCACCGTTACATTGTTTTGTAATATGATAATATGTGTATATATATATATATGTAGTAAACATTTAACTCTACCTTTGATTGGAGCTGGCGTAGGTCGCGGGGTTGGTCTAGGAGTGACGGCTGGAATGATAAAGGTAACGAATAAAAATATTATCAACTGCATTACTAAGTTTTATTACAGTTATAAACTAAATCAATATTGAATATTTAACATATACTCACATGTATCAACAAACAAATATGTTTATTGATCGCCTTAAAAAGCTGTTATATCAAAATGCGTGGCCTACCTTATCTTATCAAAATCATAGTAGATAGACTTCTATCTTAGCAATATGGTGACAGAACCTTTATTGACATTTCGGAATATTTTCGGATGGACGCGCGCAGTGGTTTTTATATGTGGGAGAAAATGGATGGAACCGACACAGACATCAATGTGACTCCTGATCATACCTGATCATACCTAATCATACCTAATCATACCTGATCATACCTAATCATACCTGATCGTACCTGATCATACCTGATCATACCTGCCTGGGTCATTGAAGAGCTAAATCTTCATTTTCAAATAAAGTCAGATTTATATGATGATAGAGTCAACATGCATTCAAGAAAATGTGATGTGTTGACATAACAAAAATGGAATCGAAATTAGAGGAAGAATTATTTTACCATTAGATACATATTGGTATGATCTCGCTCACAGTGGTAGACACATATTGGTATGTTCTCACTCACAGCGGTAGACACATATTAGTATGTTCTCACAGCGGTAGACACATATTGGTATGTTCTCACAGCGGTAGATACATATTGGTATGTTCTCACTCACAGCGGTAGATACATATTGGTATGTTCTCACTCACAGCGGTAGATACATATTGGTATGTTCTCACTCACAGTGGTAGACACATATTGGTATGTTCTCACAGCGGTAGACACATATTAGTATGTTCTCACAGTGGTAGATACATATTGGTATGTTCTCACAGCGGTAGACACATATTGGTATGTTCTCACTCACAGTGGTAGATACATATTGGTATGTTCTCACAGCGGTAGACACATATTGGTATGTTCTCACTCACAGTGGTAGATACATATTGGTATGTTCTCACAGCGGTAGATACATATTGGTATGTTCTCACAGCGGTAGACACATATTGGTATGTTCTCACAGAGGTAGATACATATTGGTATGTTCTCACAGCGGTAGATACATATTGGTATGTTCTCGCTCACAGCGGTAGACACATATTGGTATGTTCTCACTCACAGTGGTAGACACATATTGGTATGTTCTCACAGCGGTAGACACATATTGGTATGTTCTCACAGCGGTAGACACATATTGGTATGTTCTCACTCACAGTGGTAGACACATATTGGTATGTTCTCACAGTGGTAGATACATATTGGTATGTTCTCACAGCGGTAGACACATATTGGTATGATCTCGCTCACAGCGGTAGATACATATTGGTATGTTCTCACAGCGGTAGA
Organism: Pecten maximus; assembly: GCF_902652985.1. Lineage (NCBI taxonomy): Eukaryota > Metazoa > Mollusca > Bivalvia > Pectinida > Pectinidae > Pecten > Pecten maximus. The sequence goes on along the minus strand of NC_047022.1, from coordinate 2,549,601 downwards.
CACATATTGGTATGTTCTCACAGCGGTAGACACATATTGGTATGTTCTCACTCACAGTGGTAGACACATATTGGTATGTTCTCACAGAGGTAGATACATATTGGTATGATCTCGCTCACAGCGGTAGACACATATTGGTATCGCTCACAGCGGTAGATACATATTGGTATGTTCTCACAGCGGTAGATACATCTTGGTATGTTCTCACAGCGGTAGACACATATTGGTATGTTCTCGCTCACAGCGGTAGATACACATTGGTATGTTCTCACAGCGGTAGATACATATTGGTATGATCTCACAGCGGTAGATACATATTGGTATGTTCTCACAGCGGTAGATACATATTGGTATGTTCTCACAGCGGTAGACACATATTGGTATGTTCTCACTCACAGCGGTAGATACATATTGGTATGTTCTCACAGTGGTAGACACATATTGGTATGATCTCGCTCACAGCGGTAGATACATATTGGTATGTTCTCGCTCACAGTGGTAGATACATATTGGTATGTTCTCGCTCACAGTGGTAGACACATATTGGTATGATCTCGCTCACAGCGGTAGATACATATTGGTATGTTCTCACTCACAGCGGTAGATACATATTGGTATGTTCTCACAGTGGTAGACACATATTGGTATGTTCTCACAGCGGTAGATACATATTGGTATGTTCTCACAGCGGTAGATACATATTGGTATGTTCTCACAGCGGTAGATACATATTGGTATGTTCTCGCTCACAGCGGTAGATACATATTGGTATGTTCTCACAGTGGTAGATACATATTGGTATGTTCTCACAGTGGTAGATGCATATTGGTATGTTCTCGCTCACAGCGGTAGACACATATTGGTATGTTATCGCTCACAGTGGTAGATACATATTGGTATGATCTCACTCACAGCGGTAAACACATATTGGTATGTTCTCACAGTGGTAGACACATATTGGTATGTTCTCGCTCACAGCGGTAGATACATATTGGTATGATCTCACAGTGGTAGATACATATTGGTATGTTCTCACAGCGGTAGATACATATTGGTATGATCTCACAGCGGTAGATACATATTGGTATGTTCTCGCTCACAGTGGTAGATACATATTGGTATGATCTCACAGTGGTAGATACATATTGGTATGTTCTCACAGCGGTAGATACATATTAGTATGTTCTCACAGCGGTAGATACATATTGGTATGTTCTCACAGCGGTAGATACATATTGGTATGTTCTCACAGTGGTAGATACATATTGGTATGTTCTCACAGCGGTAGACACATATTGGTATGTTCTCACAGTGGTAGACACATATTGGTATGTTCTCACAGTGGTAGATACATATTGGTATGTTCTCACAGTGGTAGATACATATTGGTATGTTCTCACAGCGGTAGACACATATTGGTATGTTCTCACAGCGGTAGATACATATTGGTATGTTCTCACTCACAGCGGTAGATACATAATGGTATGTTCTGACAGTGGTAGATACATATTGGTATGTTCTCACTCATAGTGGTAGATACATATTGGTATGTTCTCACAGCGGTAGATACATATTGGTATGTTCTCACAGCGGTAGATACATATTGGTATGTTCTCACTCACAGCGGTAGACACATATTGGTATGTTCTCACAGCGGTAGATACATATTGGTATGTTCTCACAGCGGTAGATACATATTGGTATGTTCTCGCTCACAGTGGTAGATACATATTGGTATGTTCTCACAGTGGTAGACACATATTGGTATGATCTCACAGTGGTAGATACATATTGGTATGTTCTCACAGCGGTAGACACATATTGGTATGTTCTCGCTCACAGTGGTAGATACATATTGGTATGTTCTCACAGCGGTAGATACATATTGGTATGTTCTCACAGCGGTAGATACGTATTGGTATGTTCTCACAGCGGTAGACACATATTGGTATGTTCTCACAGCGGTAGACACATATTGGTATGTTCTCGCTCACAGCGGTAGATACATATTGGTATGTTCTCGCTCACAGCGGTAGATACATATTGGTATGTTCTCGCTCACAGCGGTAGATACATATTGGTATGTTCTCGCTCACAGCGGTAGATACATATTGGTATGTTCTCGCTCACAGCGGTAGATACATATTGGTATGTTCTCACAGTGGTAGATACATATTGGTATGTTCTCACAGTGGTAGATGCATATTGGTATGTTCTCGCTCACAGCGGTAGACACATATTGGTATGTTATCGCTCACAGTGGTAGATACATATTGGTATGATCTCACTCACAGCGGTAGACACATATTGGTATGTTCCACAGTGGTAGACACATATTGGTATGTTCTCGCTCACAGCGGTAGACACATATTGGTATGTTCTCACAGCGGTAGATACATATTGGTATGTTCTCGCTCACAGTGGTAGATACATATTGGTATGATCTCACAGTGGTAGATACATATTGGTATGTTCTCACAGCGGTAGATACATATTGGTATGATCTCACAGTGGTAGACACATATTGGTATGTTCTCACAGTGGTAGACACATATTGGTATGTTCTCACAGCGGTAGATACATATTGGTATGTTCTCACAGTGGTAGATACATATTGGTATGTTCTCACAGCGGTAGACACATATTGGTATGTTCTCACAGTGGTAGATACATATTGGTATGTTCTCACAGTGGTAGATACATATTGGTATGTTCTCACAGTGGTAGATACATATTGGTATGATCTCACAGCGGTAGATACATATTGGTATGTTCTCGCTCACAGCGGTTGATACATATTGGTATGTTCTCACAGCGGTAGATACATATTGGTATGTTCTCACAGCGGTAGATACATATTGGTATGATTTCACAGCGGTAGATACATATTGGTATGATCTCACAGCGGTAGACACATATTGGTATGTTCTCACTCACAGTGGTAGACACATATTGGTATGTTCTCACAGTGGTAGATACATATTGGTATGTTCTCACAGTGGTAGATACATATTGGTATGATCTCACTCACAGCGGTAGACACATATTGGTATGTTCTCACAGTGGTAGATACATATTGGTATGCCCTCTCTCACAGCGGTAGACACATATTGGTATCACTCACAGTGGTAGATACATATTGGTATGTTCTCACAGCGGTAGATACATATTGGTATGTTCTCACAGCGGTAGACACATATTGGTATGTTCTCACAGCGGTAGATACATATTGGTATGTTCTCGCTCATAGCGGTAGACACATATTGGTATCACTCACAGTGGTAGATACATATTGGTATGTTCTCACAGCGGTAGATACATATTGGTATGTTCTCACAGCGGTAGACACATATTGGTATCACTCACAGTGGTAGATACATATTGGTATGCCCTCTCTCACAGCGGTAGACACATATTGGTATGTTCTCACAGCGGTAGATACATATTGGTATGTTCTCGCTCATAGCGGTAGACACATATTGGTATCACTCACAGTGGTAGATACATATTGGTATGTTCTCACAGCGGTAGATACATATTGGTATGTTCTCACAGCGGTAGACACATATTGGTATGTTCTCACAGCGGTAGATACATATTGGTATGTTCTCGCTCATAGCGGTAGACACATATTGGTATCACTCACAGTGGTAGATACATATTGGTATGTTCTCACAGCGGTAGATACATATTGGTATGTTCTCGCTCATAGCGGTAGACACATATTGGTATCGCTCACAGTGGTAGACACATATTGGTATGTTCTCACAGTGGTAGATACATATTGGTATGATCTCACAGTGGTAGACACATATTGGTATGATCTCACAGCGGTAGATACATATTGGTATGTTCTCACAGCGGTAGATACATATTGGTATGATCTCACAGTGGTAGATACATATTGGTATGTTCTCACAGCGGTAGACACATATTGGTATGTTCTCACAGCGGTAGATACATATTGGTATGATCTCGCTCACAGTGGTAGATACATATTGGTATGTTCTCACAGCGGTAGATACATATTGGTATGATCTCACAGCGGTAGACACATATTGGTATGTTCTCACAGTGGTAGATACATATTGGTATGTTCTCGCTCACAGCGGTAGATACATATTGGTATGATCTCACAGCGGTAGACACAAATTGGTATGTTCTCGCTCACAGTGGTAGACACATATTGGTATGTTCTCACAGCGGTAGACACATATTGGTATGATTTCACAGCGGTAGATACATATTGGTATGATCTCACAGCGGTAGATACATAGTGGTATATTCTCGCTCACAGCGGTAGACACATATTGGTATGTTCTCACAGCGGTAGATACATATTGGTATGTTCTCACAGCGGTAGACACATATTGGTATCACTCACAGTGGTAGACACATATTGGTATGATCTCGCTCACAGTGGTAGATACTATAAGACTCTATCATATGTGGTCATGTAGGATAGGGATATTCCACCCGAGGGGTTACAAAATGTGGTAAATCCCGAGGCTCCGCCGAGGGTTTTACCACATTTTGTGACCCAGAGGGTGAAATATCCCTATCCTACATGAACCACATATGATTGAGTATTTTTCTCTCATTCCCCAACCTAAAATATGCAAAAATAGGCACTTTCTGTCGATAGCTTTCTCAGATAGACGCCATTTTTTCTCAATCCAAACTTTTTTTCTACTGCATATAATAAAATAATATCAAATAAAGCTTAAAGAAACCAGAATATTGTTCTTACGTCACATTACCTTTAAAAACAAACGGAAATGGAAACCAAATTCGGCAAAATCACCCACCTCTTAATTTTTACCAATCATTTCACTACTATGGCAAGTGGGAACCAACCTATTCGAAACTGTTACCATAATACACGTACTTACATACATGTACACAGCCTGCTACAGGAACAACGGACTTTCGCCAAATTACCAATTCTACCCAATCCAGATGCTATTTATAGCAATCTTAGAGACAGCCTATATGGTACAATTGTATGTCTAAAAGTCTAAACAATAAGAAGAAACGGATGAAAACAAAACGTCCCCAATGTCGTTTTGGAGAAAATATTCACTAACATTTCTTTCAGGTATTAACAGTGAAACCTGGTTTTACCGACGACTGACTTTACTGACCACTGACTTTACCGACGACTGACTTTACCGACCACTGACTCTACCGACCACTGATTTACCGACGACTGACTTTACCGGTCAGTGACGTTACCGAGCACTGACTTTACCGACCACTGACTCTACCGACCACTGACTCTACCGACCACTGACTTTACCGATCAGTCTTTACCGACCACTGACTTTACCGACCACTGACTTTACCGGTCACTGACTTTACCGAGCACTGACTTTATACCGAGCACTGACTTTACCGACCACTGACTTTACCGACCACTGACTTTACCGACCACTGACTTTACCGGTCACTGACTTTACCGACCACTGACTTTATACCGACCACTGACTCTACCGACCACTGACTTTACCGGTCACTGACTTTACCGGTCACTGACTTTACCGGTCACTGACTTTACCGTCCACTGACTTTACCGACCACTGACTTTATAGACCACTGACTTTACCGGTCACTGACTTTACCGGTCACTGACTTTACCGACCACTGACTTTATAGACCACTGACTCTACCCACCACTGACCTTACCGACCACTGACTCAACCGACCACTGACTTTACCGACCACTGACTTTACCGACCACTGACTTTATAGACCACTGACTCTACCGACCACTGACTTTACCGGTCACTGACTTTACCGGTCACTGACTTTACCGACCACTGACTTTACCGTCCACTGACTTTACCGACCACTAACTTTACTGACCACTTACTTTACCGACCACTGACTTTACCGACCACTAACTTTACTGACCTCTGACTTTACCGACCACTACTTTACTGACCTCTGACTTTACTGACCACTACTTTACCGACCACTGACGTTACTGACCACTGACTTTACCGTCCACTGACTTTACCGACCACTAACTTTACTGACCACTGACTTTACCGTCCACTGACTTTACCGACCACTAACTTTACTGACCTCTGACTTTACCGACCACTACTTTACTGACCTCTGACTTTACTGACCACTACTTTACCGACCACTGACGTTACTGACCACTGATTTTACCGACCACTGACTTTACCGACCACTGACTATACCGGTAACTGACTTTACCGACCACTGACTTTACCGGTCACTGACTTTACCGGTCACTGTCTTTATAGACCACTGACTTTATACCGACCACTGACTTTACCGACCACTGACTTTATACCGACCACTGACTTTACCGACCACTGACTTTAACGACCACTGACTTTACCGACCACTGACTTTACCGACCACTGACTTTACCGGTCACTGACTTTACCGGTCACTGTCTTTATCGACCACTGACTGTACCGACCACTGACTTTACCGGTCACTGAATTTACCGACCACTGACTTTACCGGTCACTGCCTTTACCGACCACTGACTTTACCGACCACTGACTTTACCGACCACTGACTTTACCGACCACTGACTTTACCGGTCACTGACTTTACCGGTCACTGTCTTTACCGACCACTGACTTTACCGAACACTGACTTTACCGAACACTGTCTTTACCGAACACTGTATTTACCGAACACTGTTATACCCGACACATTGAATTGGTCCCATAGAGTGTCGGTAAAGTCCGTTTTCGGTGCATATACATTAAATCCTGCATGTTATTGATATTAGGATGTTTTGAAATAAGATTGGACATAGGCATGTAACCATATATATGTAGATGTGTATCTGTGATATCGAATTGCTACGCTCACTCACTCATCATTTGTAAGTAATTAAAGTGGACAACGCAAAAATGTTTTACCAAATTACTAATCTGACGCAAAACATTTTACTGTGGTACTTACGTCGGCAGAAACGTCCCGTGAAGAGTCCGGTGATTGAAGAAAGAGCTTGGACATCTTTGACCTCAAACACGTGTTTGGACGCTGGTTCGGATGCAATCATAGCTAGCTCGTCCTTGTTGAACGCGTCCCCAACACCTGGTATTGATATAATGTCAAACTATGTAAAATAACATCATTTCACAGTATTGTTTTTTATAATAAACAGTAGATATATCTTTGTTTATAATAAACAGTAGATATATCTTTTTATAATAAATAGTAGATATATCTTTTTTTATAATAAACAGTAGATATATCTTTTTTATAATAAACAGTAGATATATCTTTTTATAATAAACAGTAGATATATCTTTGTTTATAATAAACAGTAGATATATCTTTTTTATAATAAACAGTAGATATATCTTTTTTTATAATAAACAGTAAATATATCTTTTTTATAATAAACAGTAGATATATCTTTTTTTATAATAAACAGTAGATATATCGTTTTTTTTATAATAAACAGTAGATATATCTTTTTTTATAATAAACAGTAGATATATCTTTTTTATATAAACAGTAGATATATCTTTTTTATAATAAACAGTAGATATATCTTTTTTTATAATAAACAGTAGATATATCTTTTTTTATAATAAACAGTAGATATATCGTTTTTTTTTATAATAAACAGTAGATATATCTTTTTTTATAATAAACAGTAGATATATCTTTTTTTATAATAAACAGTAGATATATCTTTTTTATAATAAACAGTAGATATATCTTTTTGTATAATAAACTTATAATAAACAGTAGATATATCTTTTTTTATAATAAACAGTAGATATATCTTTGTTTATAATAAACAGTAGATATATCTTTTTTATAATAAACAGTAGATATATCTTTTTTATAATAAACAGTAGATATATCTTTTTTTTATAATAAACAGTAGATATATCTTTTTTATATAAACAGTAGATATATCTTTTTTATAATAAACAGTAGATATCTCTTTTTTATAATAAACAGTAGATATATCTTTTTTTATAATAAAGGGTAGATATATCTTTTTTATAATAAACAGTAGATATATCTTTTTTATATAAACAGTAGATATATCTTTTTTATAATAAACAGTAGATATATCTTTTTTTATAATAAACAGTAGATATATCTTTTTTTATAATAAACAGTAGATATATCGTTTTTTTTATAATAAACAGTAGATATATCTTTTTTATAATAAACAGTAGATATATCTTTTTATAATAAACAGTAGATATATCTTTTTATAATAAATAGTAGATATATCTTTTTTTATAATAAACAGTAGATATATCTTTTTTATAATAAACAGTAGATATATCTTTTTTTTATAATAAACAGTAGATATATCTTTTTTATAATAAACAGTAGATATATCTTTTTTTATAATAAACAGTAGATATATCTTTTTTTATAATAAACAGTAGATATATCTTTTTTATATAATAAACAGTAGATATATCTTTTTTATAATAAACAGTAGATATATCTTTTTTTATGATAAACAGTAGATATATCTTTTTTATAATAAACAGTAGATATATCTTTTTTATAATAAACAGTAGATATATCTTTTTTATATAAACAGTAGATATATCTTTTTTATAATAAACAGTAGATATATCTTTTTTATAATAAACAGTAGATATATCTTTTTTATATAAACAGTAGATATATCTTTTTTATAATAAACAGTAGATATATCTTTTTTATATAAACAGTAGATATATCTTTTTTTATAATAAACAGTAGATATATCTTTTTTATAATAAATAGTAGATATATCTTTTTTATATAAACAGTAGATATATCTTTTTTATAATAAACAGTAGATATATCTTTTTTATAATAAACAGTAGGTATATCTTTTTTTCTAATAAACAGTAGATATATCTTTTTTTATAATAAACAGTAGATATATCTTTTTTTTATAATAAACAGTAGATATATCTTTTTTATATAAACAGTAGATATATCTTTTTTATAATAAACAGTAGATATATCTTTTTTATATAAACAGTAGATATATCTTTTTTTATAATAAACAGTAGATATATCTTTTTATAATAAATAGTAGATATATCTTTTTTATAATAAACAGTAGATATATCTTTTTTATAATAAACAGTAGATATATCTTTTTTATATAAACAGTAGATATATCTTTTTTATAATAAACAGTAGATATATCTTTTTTATAATAAACAGTAGATATATCTTTTTTATATAAACAGTAGATATATCTTTTTTATAATAAACAGTAGATATATCTTTTTTTGACAAAGAGATTAGCTGATCTATTACTGACCGATAGCGAACATGTTGATATTTCTGATTCTGTGGATCCTTTCGGCCATTTCCTCGGTCTTGTAAGGATTAGTCGAAGCGCCATCAGTGACGATGACACCAATCTTAGCCACTCCAGTCCTTGCACCACTTTTGGGGGCAAATGCAAGATCCAGCATATCTTTCAAGGCCAGGTTCGTGTAAGTATCGCCCTTACTCCATGGAAGCCGCATAACAGCTCGTTTCAAACTTTCCTTGTCCTGGTATCTGAAGTTAGAGGATTTCAGATTTATACGAAAAATTGATACGACGGTTCTTTAACATGCTATGGAAAATAAAATTGCCTTTTTAATGCTCAAAATGATTTCGTTTAATTTTTTAAACTCTTATTGCAAGGAAAAGAGTACAAGATATTAATACTTCACATAACCTGCAAATTGATGTTACTATTTGCATAGGTTCTATAAATGGAAAGGAGAGGCCCAGGAAACATCACTGGATATCGCAGTGACCACGGGAAGAGAGTCTCGTTGAAATTATTTCACAAAATGTTTCCTGTTTTCCCGTGCAATTAACTTAACGTTTTCCTTCAAATAAAATGTTGCTGTTTTTGTTCTACCAATTTTCCTGGGTGCTTCAGACCAAATCTGAGTAATATTCTATCATTACTACAGAGGAAGAAAAGAATTCGCTAAATTACCCCTATTTGGTCCCAGCCCTCGTGCACTAGAGGAAATGTCACTCTAATAGTGCAGTATATCTTCCACCAATAATGATCCATACTAAATTTGATCGAAACTCATCAAGTCGATAAGAATCTACATCGAGTGTTTTACAATTGTTTCCCCTATTTGGTCCCGCTTCTTTGGCCCTGCGGTAGATTTGATTTTTTTTATACAAATTGGTTGGCATTCCTTCTATTATGTTCCAGGCCAAATTTGGTCAAAATCCATTTTGATGTTAAAGCGCAGCAGCGACTTAAAGGAAATGTTGATGGAGGACGAAGGGCGGGGCGAGCCTGTGATCCCGAGGAAAGAGGAGGGAGATTGAATAATTTTCTGATATTCTATCCATAAGGGTCCTTACTATCATCTTTGCAAAGACGAGTCCCTTACATCGAAGAAAGCTCTAAATGTGTTTCAAAGCTAATTATCTGTCCCTATTGGGCCCAAACCCCCTGCCCCCGTGGGGATCAAACTCACCGTTTATTCGAAATCAAACTCTCTTCTTCCAAGAATTTGGACATAATCTTATCAGGTCTAAAGAAGGATTTTAAAGAATTTTCTAATAGACCCTGTCGTCTAGGCCTCGTGGGTAAACTTCGTCGTTTATACAAACTTTGTTACCTTTTCCCAAGGATGTTTCGAATAAATTTAGTCAAAATATGGTCAGTCATTCATGACTTGTAGCATTTTTTAGAAAAAAAGTTTATCAGACATTTGAGCTGAAATGACATCCTTATTAAACATCCTTTTTTGAGGTATTCCTCTCATTATTATAATTAAATCCCCTTGTGTGATGGCAATTAATCAATCAACTTGATTTAACAAAAACGTTACGTCAGCCTTGACATTAGAACGTAACTGAGACATTCTCTAAAACCGCATCTCTTACTTAGCTCATGAGTTGTGTCACTGATTTGAGAGAGGACGCAGATAGATAAACTATACGGGGGCAGATAGATAAACTATACGGGGCGGATAGATAAACTATACGGGAGCGGATAGATAAACTATACGGGGGCGGATAGATAAACTATACGGGGGCAGATAGATAACCTATACGGGGGCGGATAGATAACCTATACGGGGGCAGATAGATAAACTATACGAGGGCGGATAGATAAACTATACGGGGGCGGATTGATAAACTATACGGGGCGGATAGATAAACTATACGGGGGCAGATAGATAAACTATACGGGGGCGGATAGATAACCTATACGGGGTAGATAGATAAACTATACGGGGGCAGATAGATAAACTATACGGGGGCGGATAGATAAACTATAGGGGGCAGATAGATAAACTATACGGAGGCGGATAGATAAACTATACGGGGGCAGATAGATAAACTATACGGGGGTAGATAGATAAACTATACGGGGGCAGATAGATAAAATATAGGGTGCGGATAGATAACTATACGGGGGCGGATAGATAAACTATACGGGGGCAGATAGATAAACTATACGGGGGCAGATAGAAAAAATTATCGTCTTAACCTTAATATATATGTTTGATATTCAATTACAAACGACGTCTTCAGCTAGTTACCTTTTGAACGGAAACTCAAATTTGGATTCAGTGCTGAAGGTAATCACAGATACCTGGCTATGGTCAGGACCAATAGCGAGGTTGTCGATGACTCCTTTGACGAAATTGAGCTCTTCCATGTAGTTTGTCATGGTCCTGAGGCTGGTCGACTTGTCCAGAATAAACACAATATCGGTGGGACTGGCCTCGCATACTGAAAAATATCATCAGTTATATAAACCATTTATCAATAATTATAAAACACATTTTTGTAGGTCAAGGTCACCAAATATTAATGCGAATTACAACAAGTTCAAGACTCTACCTCTGAAACATCTCGATTTCCAGTTAATCATGATGTCTTCGCGGTTAACATAACGAGAGCTTTGTGACCTCTAAGTGATAATAATATGCCAACGTTTTTATTTGCATCAATACATATAAGCTTGTCCGCAAATCCATTGTCTGGGTATTGATTAACTTGATAATATATTGAATGACTCATATCACTTTTTTTCTTCATTTTAATATATTTCATTGCGCAAGATTTTAGCACAAAAAGAGAATTTGACAACAGGTTTAGCCTGTACCAGACTTTCTCTAATACCATCATATCAACAATCTGTGTTTAAACTTTTATCTTTACACCACTTTATAATATGACAACAAACGTGGGAAAAATTAATATAGTTCACCCATGTATTGGTATTTATCTATACAGAATATCTAACACTTTTAATTTATGTTTTACGAGAAACGTATGATTGATAGGTCATTAAATCGATATACCTCGCTAGACCATTAACCTTTATCCATACTAAATATTAAAAATGTACCACTGTGACGAGAATACTATCAAAGGGGATCACCTAGCCAACTAATTATAACACCATGACGTCATTATAGCACCATGACGTCTTTATAACCCAATGACGTCATTTTAACACTATGACGTCGTATTAAATGATAAACCTGTGTCCCATAATAATAAGTATGCTGCTTCAGCCAGAGACTGCTACAATAATATAATAAGGTAATATAATAAGGTAATATAATGAGGTAATATAATGAGGTAATATAATGAGGTAACATAATAAGGTAATATAATACATGTAATATAATAAGGTAATATAATGAGGTAATATAATGAGGTAATATAATACATGTAATATAATAAGGTAATATAATAAGGTAATATAATGAGGTAATATAATGAGGTAATATAATAAGGTAATATTATAAGGTAATATAATAAGGTAATATAATCACAAAACACAACACGAATGGGAACCTGATCTACAGTGGTGGTGGTTAGAGAGTATGTGTTAATATTGACTCATCGACCAGGGATTTTTGTGTTTCTTAAGCATTAGATAACGTGGTATTTATTATCATTATTAGACGAACAGGAAAGTAGAACATTTATAATAGACAAACCGGACATACAAAACACACTATAATAAACTAGAACTGTCGCCAGGAGGGCTGACTAATACCCCCCAATCTGCACGAGTCAGTGGTGAATTGGAACTGTTAAATAGAGGCTAACTAAGATAATCCAGTAATATAGTGATATAGTGACCAGTTGCCATAGCAACCATAATTTTGAGGGGAAAAAATGAGATGCACATCTACACATGGTCCTCTATATTTGTGTGAAGTTTCATTGAAATCGGCCCTTTTGGTTTAGGAGGAGTTGTCCGGACAAAATGCGTCTACAGTCAGACGGACGGACGGACAGACAACCTGATTCCAGTATACCCCCTAACTTCGTTGCGGGGGTATAACAAGCATGCTGAGTTTTTGCTAAAGCGATTCATGTCCCCTACCGGCCCCCTCTACAATAGTAACAGTAACTGTGACCCCGAAACCCTGAAACTCAGATCTGTATCTACTCATGCTGAAGTCACATACAAACTTTCACCAACATATCTTGACGTATTAGTCCCCAGTTTCCCCGGTAGGTGACTGATAAAATCATATCAGCAATACCCGGAGTCAAAATTGTACGATGTTTCGAAATAGTAATTGATATCAATTCGAAAAGAAGACAATGACCGATTGTGTCTAAGTGAATGATAATACAAGAAAGTGTCAAATCATGTAATTCTAGAGTAAGGTCGGCTAAGTCGGATGTACTTTTACAAACCCAATCACCTGCTGAGTTCGACTGACGGCTAAAGCATTGTCATTTTATTGTACATCTTTATAAACCATCTACACAAGGTACGCTGTTAAATTCACTCGGATAAACATTATACCGTATTGGTCCTAGCACAGCTGGACTATATCGCCTCTAACACCTACCTACCTATAGATGTATATATATATATATATATATTGATACGGACTATTCGGTTGTAGCCAATAGTGATCCGAGGTCTCGGTGAACGTTTTCAGACATCAGAGTCACTGCCACAGCGTGAAAAACAGTTTAAAGGCTATTTATGTGTCATTCGCTGGGCGGAAGACACACGTCCAAAGTATTTCAACATTACCCAGCATGACTGTCTATACATGTCAAACATCCAAAGGACAATCTTGGGAAATGGTATTAAAATTCTCCACGTAGAATATGTCAATCCCCAAACAGAAACATATTGGGGAATGGAATTAAGATTCTCTTCATAGAATATGACAAACACATTTTGGAAAATTCTGGGAAAGGTTACAAAGCTGAATTGAAATTCTCTACACAGAATATGTCAAACATCCACTAGAAGATGTTGGGAAATGGGATTAAGATTCTCCACATGGAATATATCAAACATCACCAGAAAAATGTTGGGAAGTGGTATTAAAATTCTCTACATAGAATTTGTAAAAAAAAAAATCACTGAAAATTGTTGGAAAATGGCATCAAAATTACCTACATAGAATATGTCAAACATCGACTGGGAAATGTTGGAAAATCAAGAGGATTTAAATTTAGATAAAATTTACGAAGGAACAAGGTGAAAATAAAACAAATGGTAAAATGGACTTTGTGGTGAACTCTCTATTTATTACTTTTTAGTACCATAGTCCCTTAAATATACTGAATATTCAGAAATTGAGAAGCACTAGTAGGAGTTTATGAACTACTTCTTGCAGCAGAATCTCTATAGTACATAGCCTATCTGATGGCGTCAGAGTTTAACGTAGGTACATCAATGATATGTCTAGCCGAGGGCAAAGAGGTGGGTTACACTTTTACTTATGACAGGTATACAAATGTGTCCCCTGAAACCAGACATCTACAATGGTACATCATAATGCCATCAGTTTATCATTACAATATCGTTATGATATATATCATAACACCATCAGTATGTTATAAATCATAACACCATTAGTATGTGTTATATCATAACACCATTGGTATGTGTTATATATCATAACAATATTGGTATGTGTTATATATCATAACACCATTAGTATGTGATATATCATAACGCCATTAGTATGATATATATCATAACACCATTAGTATGTGTTATATATCATAACACCATTAGTATGTGTTATATCTCATAACACCATTAGTATGTGATATATCATAACACCATTGGTATGTTATATATCATAACACCATCAGTATGTGTTATATATCATAACACCATCAGTATGTGTTATATATCATAACACCATCAGTATGTGTTATATCTCATAACACCATTAGTATGTGTTATATCATAACACCATTGGTATGTGTTATATATCATTACACCATCAGTATGTGTTATATCATAACACCATTAGTATGTGTTATATATCATTACACCATTAGTATGTGTTATATCATAACACCATCAGTATGTGTTATATCATAACACCATTAGTATGTGATATATCATAACACCATCAGTATGTGATATATCATAACACCATCAGTATGTGTTATATCATAACATCATCAGCATTTTATATATCATAACACCATTAGTATGTGTTATATCATAACACCATTGGTATGTGTTATATCATAACACCATTAGTATGTGTTATATCATAACACCATTAGTATGTTATATATCATAACACCATCAGTATGTTATATATCATAACACCATTAGTATGTTATATATCATAACACCATTAGTATGTGTTATATATCATTACACCATTAGTATGTGTTATATCATAACACCATCAGTATGTGTTATCTTTCATAACACCATTGGTATGTGATATATCATAACATCATCAGTATGTGATATATCATAACACCATTGGTATGTGTTATATATCATAACACCATCAGTATGTGTTATATATCATAACACCATCAGTATGTGATATATCATAACACCATTGGTATGTGTTATATATCATAACACCATCAGTATGTTATATATCATAACACCATCAGTATGTGTTATATATCATAACACCATCAGTATGTGTTATATATCATAACACCATCAGTATGTGATATATCATAACACCATCAGTATGTGTTATCTTTCATAACACACTAACATACACACACTGGGTTGATGACTTCGAGAAGATAATGATTATCTTTGCCCTACTGTATCATGTTCCTTTAAGATTACCACCAACACGCAGTTGACTGTTTTGATGAATTAGACAAAATTGTATTAGCCCTATTCCATTACGGTTCCATTAAATCCGCCATTAACATACACACTCCTTACTTAGTTGATGACTTAGAGAAGATAATGATTATCTTTGTCTTACTTAATTAAGATGAAATACTGTAACGGAATCCTCATTTATCAAAGCCTAGGAATAATCCATTATACAAGTACCGGCGTTTGATTGAAAACTCATACGACAACACAAGCATATATTATCACCATTAATTAATTAATAGCACCGTATAAATGTTTTTGACAAATGATTAATATCATCTGAAATCTATAGTAAGCACAGTGTTTTTAAACATCTTATCAAACTGAATTGATGAATTGTCCCCTCAGAATATGGTTTTGGATATATGATTTTGTATAGGGCAAACTTAATGCTTCCTGCGACCACTACACCCCTATTTCGCGTATGCCGGAATGCTGCACATATTTAAAGATGGTGTCACAAGTGGTACAAATCACCTCGGCTAGATCGAGGTATTCTGTAGTTTTACCGATATCTGATGTTTGATAAAAATGTTCCTATATATATATGTACAATCCATAGAGGAGGACAGGTTTCCGTCTATGGACGTACGTCATCTGTATTGCAATGGAACCTCTAACTGTGTGATACATAGCTATACTTAACAAAACATACGTTCGTTATTGTAATAGATTGTGTTAAATGCACGGAGGAAATTAACACCTTATGTTACTAATTGAGAGTAAGAAACAATAATGTCGAAATGAATTAAATCGCATCACTCGTCGGTCTGTGGTTCATTGCTGATGTTAAGACGACATGTAAATGACATACCGATGTGTTTATGGAGTAATGAACACACTATAAAATACGTCTTGTTATCGTTATGCAAGACGGGCTACAGAGCTCTGTTGGTAAGCACAGTCGAATTTATCAGTGGCCACCATCAATATTAAGGGGATATTTAACCGGTAACAATCTTTATTACATGTACTTAACTTTCTAATACTCTCTGCTCCTGTTGGAGAGGGTGTTAGTCAGGATAGAGGACGGAACAGGTAGACTATTAGACACCCACATGTCTGTATCTTAAACGTGGTTGACAAAACGTAAGATTGCAGTGAAATGATCAACGCCAATGACAAAACTTAAAGTTAATATATCGCCCCGGATTTAGTTTATCTATGAAATGAAGACAGTTTTATGATGTTCCTTATAACATAATTTATTTATTTCGACTATTTAAAAGCCAATCTTTTTTTTTAAATGCTTGTGTTACCAGTATTGGTATTGGTACTATATGCATATCATGGCGAATAATATTTTCCTCTTATAGTACATCAAATATTTCGTAATCAGTGAGCACAACAGATACTACATACAGGATGGTTACAATCCCTGCAAAGGTGACATGATAGTCATATGCATGTGTCGTGTATAGATATATACCTGGCAGTAATCTAGATTAAACTTAGGGCTACGCAGATACATTTACTAGTATGATAGAGGAATACATTGCTTCACTGTACACAGACCATGGCTTGTGTTCACGTCGGCTACCTAACACACTATATATAACAATAACGACTGACCATAATCCTGACCACCTGACAGGTAATCTGGAATTAAGGTCATCAGTAGTCCCCAGATGTGTAATTAGCTCTATATACTAAAACCATCTATTACATCCTGTGTACTTAGTCTAATGTACAAGATAGGATCTTTAACACTTAAATCGCTGTAAGCGTTATTTGTAGCCGTGAGAAATTGACGATAGAACTGGTCCTGTAACAAAGCGAAGAAGACTGCACTTATGAGTTGTTTTCGTGAATTTAATTTCCATTTGCGGATCAATACTGACAATTTCAGTGAAGACTTCACTTAAACCTGTCTAATTAGTCTGATAGTGAATGACAGATCAAGCTACATTACTTAATTTGTTATTAACCTTACAAAATAATTGATTTCTGTAGTTTATAAAATGTATATCACATTTTAATGTTTTGATTCATACAATGTGTATCACATTTTGATATGTTGATTTATTCAATGTATATTGCATTTCAATACGTTGATTTATACAATATATATCATATTTCAATGCTATGAATTATACACTGTATATCATATTTTAGTGATTTGATTGATACAATGTTTATCATATTTAAATATTTTGATTTATACAATGTATATCACATACTAATGTTTTGATTTATACAATGTATATCACATTCTAATGTGTTGATTTATACAATGTATATCACATATTAATGTTTTAATTGATACAATGTATATCACATATAAATGTTTTAATTGATACAATGTATATCACATATTAATGTTTTAATTGATACAATGTATATCACATATTAATGTTTTAATTGATACAATGTATATCACATATAAATGTTTTAATTGATACAATGTATATCACATATTAATGTTTTAATTGATACAATGTATATCACATATTAATGTTTTGATTTATATAATGTTGATGACATTTTAATGTTTTGATTTCTACAATGTTTATCATATTTAAATATTTTGATTTATACAATGTATATCACATATTAATGTGTTGAGTTATACAATGTTTATAAAATCATATCAATGTGTTGGTTTATTTGATTTGTTAAATAACGGAAAGCCGTAAACTACTGCTGCCAACAATGCTTCGTATTGTCTATTACAAGCTACCAACTCTAATAATTTTGTTATAAATTGCTGTCGACTTTCCGATGTAATCCTATCTGGACCCGATCGAGTTAAATGGTGACTGTCATTGTGTGTCAATCTTCACATTTGAACGATTGATTGGTTTACCGTTGTACGTAGACCACCTGTTAAGACGTAATATGATAGCGGATGCTATCTAAAGCTTTAAACATCTTAAAGGTTACAAATAAAATTACAACTACAATACATGTACAATGATGCTATCGTACATAAGGGCATTTTAAACTGGAAACCTGTTAAAATCTCTTTTTTCAAATTTCAACAAAAATGTTATTTCATAGCAGGAAACTGTAAACAGCGACAGCCTCGCGTGCTGCCTGATGAGATGTGTGATACCAATACTTTGACACGTCTTACAACATGTTAAATAGGTACACATAATTCTCTTTTTGATATCAATTTGTGACACTGTAAAACGGCTTTATTTGTGTCTGTTCTTCCATAAATAAAAGGTTAACATGGTCAGAACGTGGTGGGATTGATCAATAGTGATGATATTTTGATAGCACCGACATCTTGATTTATTCGACAGGCGCACAGCCTTGTTGCCTTGTTCCATTCACAGATACGCATTTGATAACGTCAATGGTGCACGCACATTAAGTTTAATAAACAAAAAAACAAATAGCTCGTGCCAAAGTCATCCACAAAACATAGCCACATAGCAATATCAACTTGTACCTTTTTTAGAAAAAAAAATCCTGAATTTAACCCCAACGTGACCTTTAACCTTGGGTAACTGGTATAGTTCGAACACACAGTTTTGAGGACTCAACTGCATGTGTAACATATTTGGTTACATTAAATTGTCCCCTAAAAACCGGGGGATCATGTGATCAAAAAGTGTATCATCGCCTAATCAGAGTAAATGCCGTGAAATAATTTGAATTTAAATTTGAAATTCACACCAGTAGTAAATATATAAACTACTGTTTTATGAGGGATAGAGTCATGTCACCAGAAAACGTTTGTTTTGTGTGACTTGGTTTATTACCGTATGTCATGTTTCTGTCTATCTATAGTACAGACTAGGAGCTATGTCATGTTTCTGTCTACCTATACGTACAGACTAGGGGCTATGTCATGTTTCTGTCTACCTACAGTACAGACTAGGGGCTATGTCATGTTTCTTTCTACCTATAGTACAGACTAGGGGCTATGTCATGTTTCTGTCTACCTATACGTACAGACTAGGGGTTATGTCATGTTTCTGTCTACCTATACGTACAGACTAGGGGTTATGTCATGTTTCTGTCTACCTATACGTACAGACTAGGGGCTATGTCATGTTTCTGTCTACCTATACGTACAGACTAGGGGTTATGTCATGTTTCTGTCTACCTATACGTACAGACTAGGGACTATGTCATGTTTCTGTCTACCTATAGTACAGACTAGGGGCTATGTCATGTTTCTGTCTACCTACAGTACAGACTAGGGGCTATGTCATGTTTCTGTCTACCTATAGTACAGACTAGGGGCTATGTCATGTTTCTATCTATCTATAGTACAGACTAGGGGCTATGTCATGTTTCTGTCTACCTAGGGTACAGACTAGGGGCTATGTCATGTTTCTGTCTACCTAGGGTACAGACTAGGGGCTATGTCATGTTTCTGTCTACCTATAGTACAGACAAGGGGCTATGTCATGTTTCTGTCTACCTATAATACAGACTAGGGGCTATGTCATGTTTCTGTCTACCTATAGTACAGACTAGGGGCTATGTCATGTTTCTGCCTACCTACATTACAGACTAGGGGCTATGTCATGTTTCTGTCTACCTATACGTACAGACTAGGGGCTATGCCATGTTTCTGTCTACCTATACGTACAGACTAGGGGCTATGTCATGTTTCTGTCTACCTATAGTACTGACTAGGGGCTATGTCATGTTTCTGTCTACCTATACGTACAGACTAGGGGCTATGTCATGTTTCTGTCTACCTATACTTACAGACTAGGGGCTATGTCATGTTTCTGTCTACCTAGAGTACAGACTAGGGGCTATGTCATGTTTCTGTCTACCTATACGTACAGACTAGGGGCTATGTCATGTTTCTGCCTACCTATAGTACGTGCAGACTAGGGGCTATGCCATGTTTCTGTCTATCTATAGTACAGACTAGGGGCTATGTCATGTTTCTGTCTACCTATACGTACAGACTAGGGGCTATGTCATGTTTCTGTCTACCTAGAGTACAGACTAGGGCTATGTCATGTTTCTGTCTACCTATAGTACAGACTAGGGGCTATGTCATGTTTCTGTCTACCTACAGTACAGACTAGTGGCTATGTCATGTTTCTGTCTACCTAGAGTACAGACTAGGGGCTATGTCATGTTTCTGTCTACCTACAGTACAGACTAGGGACTATGTCATGTTTCTGTCTACCTATACGTACAGACTAGGGGCTATGTCATGTTTCTGTCTACCTATACGTACAGACTAGGGGCTATGTCATGTTTCTGTCTACCTATACGTACAGACTAGGGGCTATGTCATGTTTCTGTCTACCTATAGTACAGACTAGGGGCTATGTCATGTTTCTGTCTACCTATAGTACAGACTAGGGGCTATGTCATGTTTCTGTCTACCTACAGTACAGACTAGGGGCTATGTCATGTTTCTGTCTACCTATAGTATAGACTAGGGGCTATGTCATGTTTCTGTCTACCTATAGTACAGACTAGGGGCTATGTCATGTTTCTGTCTACCTATAGTACAGACTAGGGGCTATGTCATGTTTCTGTCTACCTACAGTACAGACTAGGGGCTATGTCATGTTTCTGTCTACCTATAGTATAGACTAGGGGCTATGTCATGTTTCTGTCTACCTAGAGTACAGACTAGGGGCTATGTCATGTTTCTGTCTATCTATAGTACAGACTAGGGGCTATGTCATGTTTCTGTCTACCTATACTTACAGACTAGGGGCTATGTCATGTTTCTGTCTACCTATACTTACAGACTAGGGACTATGTCATGTTTCTGTCTACCTATAGTACAGACTAGGGGCTATGTCATGTTTCTGTCTACCTATAGTACAGACTAGGGGTTATGTCATGTTTCTGTCTACCTATACTTACAGACTAGGGGCTATGTCATGTTTCTGTCTACCTATACTTACAGACTAGGGGCTATGTCATGTTTCTGTCTACCTATAGTACAGACTAGGGGCTATGTCATGTTTCTGTCTACCTATAGTACAGACTAGGGGCTATGTCATGTTTCTGTCTACCTACAGTACAGACTAGGGGCTATGTCATGTTTCTGTCTACCTATAGTATAGACTAGGGGCTATGTCATGTTTCTGTCTACCTAGAGTACAGACTAGGGGCTATGTCATGTTTCTGTCTATCTATAGTACAGACTAGGGGCTATGTCATGTTTCTGTCTACCTATACTTACAGACTAGGGGCTATGTCATGTTTCTGTCTACCTATACTTACAGACTAGGGACTATGTCATGTTTCTGTCTACCTATACGTACAGACTAGGGGCTATGTCATGTTTCTGTCTACCTATACGTACAGACTAGGGACTATGTCATGTTTCTGTCTACCTATACTTACAGACTAGGGGCTATTCATGTTTCTGTCTACCTACAGTACAGACTAGGGGCTATGTCATGTTTCTGTCTATCTATAGTACAGACTAGGGGCTATGTCATGTTTCTGTCTACCTATAGTACAGACTAGGGGCTATGTCATGTTTCTGTCTACCTGTAGTACAGACTAGGGGCTATGTCATGTTTCTGTCTACCTATACGTACAGACTAGGGGCTATGTCATGTTTCTGTCTACCTACAGTACAGACTAGGGGCTATGTCATGTTTCTGTCTACCTATACGTACAGACTAGGGGCTATGTCATGTTTCTGTCTATCTATATTACAGACGAGGGGCTATGTCATGTTTCTGTCTGCCTACAGTACAGACTAGGGGCTATGTCATGTTTCTGTCTACCTATACGTACAGACTAGGGGCTATGTCATGTTTCTGTCTACCTATAGTACAGACTAGGGGCTATGTCATGTTTCTGTCTACCTATAGTACAGACTAGGGGCTATGTCATGTTTCTGTCTATCTATAGTACAGACTATGGGCTATGTCATGTTTCTGTCTACCTATAGTACAGACTAGGGCCTATGTCATGTTTCTGTCTACCTATACGTACAGACTAGGGGCTATGTCATGTTTCTGTCTACCTATACGTACAGACTAGGGGCTATGCCATGTTTCTGTCTACCTATACTTACAGACTAGGGGCTATGTCATGTTTCTGTCTACCTAGAGTACAGACTAGGGGCTATGTCATGTTTCTGTCTACCTATACGTACAGACTAGGGGCTATGTCATGTTTCTGCCTACCTATAGTACGTGCAGACTAGGGGCTATGCCATGTTTCTGTCTATCTATAGTACAGACTAGGGGCTATGTCATGTTTCTGTCTACCTATACGTACAGACTAGGGGCTATGTCATGTTTCTGTCTACCTAGAGTACAGACTAGTGCTATGTCATGTTTCTGTCTACCTATAGTACAGACTAGGGGCTATGTCATGTTTCTGTCTACCTACAGTACAGACTAGGGGCTATGTCATGTTTCTGTCTACCTAGAGTACAGACTAGGGGCTATGTCATGTTTCTGTCTACCTACAGTACAGACTAGGGACTATGTCATGTTTCTGTCTACCTATACGTACAGACTAGGGGCTATGTCATGTTTCTGTCTACCTATACGTACAGACTAGGGGCTATGTCATGTTTCTGTCTACCTATACGTACAGACTAGGGGCTATGTCATGTTTCTGTCTACCTATACGTACAGACTAGGGGCTATGTCATGTTTCTGTCTACCTATAGTACAGACTAGGGGCTATGTCATGTTTCTGTCTACCTACAGTACAGACTAGGGGCTATGTCATGTTTCTGTCTACCTATAGTATAGACTAGGGGCTATGTCATGTTTCTGTCTACCTAGAGTACAGACTAGGGGCTATGTCATGTTTCTGTCTATCTATAGTACAGACTAGGGGCTATGTCATGTTTCTGTCTACCTATACTTACAGACTAGGGGCTATGTCATGTTTCTGTCTACCTATACTTACAGACTAGGGGCTATTCATGTTTCTGTCTACCTACAGTACAGACTAGGGGCTATGTCATGTTTCTGTCTATCTATAGTACAGACTAGGGGCTATGTCATGTTTCTGTCTACCTATAGTACAGACTAGGGGCTATGTCATGTTTCTGTCTACCTGTAGTACAGACTAGGGGCTATGTCATGTTTCTGTCTATCTATACGTACAGACTAGGGGCTATGTCATGTTTCTGTCTACCTACAGTACAGACTAGGGGCTATGTCATGTTTCTGTCTACCTATACGTACAGACTAGGGGCTATGTCATGTTTCTGTCTATCTATATTACAGACGAGGGGCTATGTCATGTTTCTGTCTGCCTACAGTACAGACTAGGGGCTATGTCATGTTTCTGTCTACCTATACGTACAGACTAGGGGCTATGTCATGTTTCTGTCTACCTATAGTACAGACTAGGGGCTATGTCATGTTTCTGTCTACCTATAGTACAGACTAGGGGCTATGTCATGTTTCTGTCTATCTATAGTACAGACTATGGGCTATGTCATGTTTCTGTCTACCTATAGTACAGACTAGGGCCTATGTCATGTTTCTGTCTACCTATACGTACAGACTAGGGGCTATGTCATGTTTCTGTCTATCTATACGTACAGACTAGGGGCTATGTCATGTTTCTGTCTACCTATACTTACAGACTAGGGGCTATGTCATGTTTCTGTCTACCTATACGTACAGACTAGGGGCTATGTCATGTTTCTGTCTACCTACAGTACAGACTAGGGGCTATGTCATGTTTCTGTCTACCTACATTACAGACTAGGGGCTATGTCATGTTTCTGTCTACCTATACGTACAGACTAGGGGCTATGTCATGTTTCTGTCTACCTACATTACAGACTAGGGGCTTGTCATGTTTCTGTCTACCTATACGTACAGACTAGGGGCTATGTCATGTTTCTGTCTACCTATAGTACAGACTAGGAGCTATGTCATGTTTCTGTCTACCTATAGTACAGACTGGGGGCTATGTCATGTTTCTGTCTATCTATACGTACAGACTAGGGGCTATGTCATGTTTCTGTCTAACTATAGTACAGACTAGGGGCTATGTCATGTTTCTGTCTACCTACAGTACAGACTAGGGGCTATGTCATGTTTCTGTCTACCTATACGTACAGACTAGGGGCTATGTCATGTTTCTGTCTACCTACAGTACAGACTAGGGGCTATGTCATGTTTCTGTCTAACTATACGTACAGACTAGGGGCTATGTCATGTTTCTGTCTACCTATACGTACAGACTAGGGGCTATGTCATGTTTCTGTCTACCTACAGTACAGACTAGGGGCTATGTCATGTTTCTGTCTACCTACAGTACAGACTAGGGGCTATATCATGTTTCTGTCTACCTACAGTACAGACTAGGGGCTATGTCATGTTTCTGTCTATCTATAGTACAGACTAGGGGCTATGTCATGTTTCTGTCTACCTATAGTACAGACTAGGGGCTATGTCATGTTTCTGTCTACCTAGAGTACAGACTAGGGGCTATGTCATGTTTCTGTCTACCTATAGTACAGACTAGGGGCTTGTCATGTTTCTGTCTACCTATAGTACAGATTAGGGGCTATGTCATGTTTCTGTCTACCTATAGTACAGACTTGGGGCTATGTCATGTTTCTGTCTACCTACAGTACAGACTAGGGGTTATGTCATGTTTCTGTCTACCTATACGTACAGACTAGGGGCTATGTCATGTTTCTGTCTACCTAGGGTACAGACTAGGGGCTATGTCATGTTTCTGTCTACCTACAGTACAGACTAGGGGCTATGTCATGTTTCTGTCTACCTACAGTACAGACTAGGGGCTATGTCATGTTTCTGTCTACCTATACGTACAGACTAGGGGCTATGTCATGTTTCTGTCTACCTATACTTACAGACTAGGGGCTATGTCATGTTTCTGTCTATCTATAGTACAGACTAGGGGCTATGTCATGTTTCTGTCTACCTAGGGTACAGACTAGGGGCTATGTCATGTTTCTGTCTACCTATAGTACAGACTAGGGGCTATGTCATGTTTCTGTCTACCTATAGTACAGACTAGGGGCTATGTCATGTTTCTGTCTACCTATACGTACAGACTAGGGGCTATGTCATGTTTCTGTCTACATACAGTACACACTAGGGGCTATGTCATGTTTCTGTCTACCTATAGTACAGACTAGGGGTTATGTCATGTTTCTGTCTACCTATACTTACAGACTAGGGGCTATGTCATGTTTCTGTCTACCTATAGTACAGACTAGGGGCTATGTCATGTTTCTGTCTACCTATAGTACAGACTAGGGGCTATGTCATGTTTCTGTCTATCTATAGTACAGACTAGGGGCTATGTCATGTTTCTGCCTACCTATAGTACAGACTAGGGGCTATGTCATGTTTCTGTCTACCTATAGTACAGACTAGGGGCTATGTCATGTTTCTGTCTACCTACAGTACAGACTAGGGGCTATGTCATGTTTCTGTCTACCTATACGTACAGACTAGGGGCTATGTCATGTTTCTGTCTACCTATACTTACAGACTAGGGGCTATGTCATGTTTCTGTCTATCTATAGTACAGACTAGGGGCTATGTCATGTTTCTGTCTACCTAGGGTACAGACTAGGGGCTATGTCATGTTTCTGTCTACCTATAGTACAGACTAGGGGCTATGTCATGTTTCTGTCTACCTATAGTACAGACTAGGGGCTATGTCATGTTTCTGTCTACCTATACGTACAGACTAGGGGCTATGTCATGTTTCTGTCTACATACAGTACACACTAGGGGCTATGTCATGTTTCTGTCTACCTATAGTACAGACTAGGGGTTATGTCATGTTTCTGTCTACCTATACTTACAGACTAGGGGCTATGTCATGTTTCTGTCTACCTATAGTACAGACTAGGGGCTATGTCATGTTTCTGTCTACCTATAGTACAGACTAGGGGCTATGTCATGTTTCTGTCTATCTATAGTACAGACTAGGGGCTATGTCATGTTTCTGCCTACCTATAGTACAGACTAGGGGCTATGTCATGTTTCTGTCTACCTATAGTACAGACTAGGGGCTATGTCATGTTTCTGTCTACCTATACGTACAGACTAGGGGCTATGTCATGTTTCTGTCTATCTATAGTACAGACTAGGGGCTATGTCATGTTTCTGTCTACCTAGAGTACAGACTAGGGGCTATGTCATGTTTCTGTCTACCTATACGTACAGACTAGGGGTTATGTCATGTTTCTGTCTACATACAGTACAGACTAGGGGTTATGTCATGTTTCTGTCTACCTATACTAACAGACTATGGTTACAGCATATTAAACATGTAAACATTTGATTATTTTGTTCCAGTAAAATTAAGTTCCTCCGCTGGTGCTATGTGTGGATGTTTTTTGTAATATTTTAGTTATTTTCGTTTTAAATTTCCCGATCACTTCAGATCGCGTTAATTGTTTCAATATTTTATTTTATCTGCGTTTTTTGTGTTTGTGATGTAAGTGCTGTTATTTTTTGCTGCATTGATGTTCAAATTTCATTCTGAAATATTTAAACCAGTTCATTTTTTTCACAACTAAAACAAGAAAATGTTTGATGTTAGTATTACAAATTAGGTCATCATGATATTACATACATTAAACAGAGAACAGTGAATACCTAGGTCCTTTTTAGAGTTGGTCTGTCAATCACAGATCTCAAATACACCCTCACGGTTACTGAGAGCTAGACGTATTAAGAGTACAGTACCCCGTGATATCAGACAATACACCTTACCTACATATCTATGATCTGGTAGTAATTGATCCATATTGTCCAGTTGTTGAACTCTCGTCACCTCACCCATCCCATAAACCACTAATCCTAGTCCACTCCATCAGTCCGGGTATCTATCCCCTGTACCGTAATTCCATTGTATACTGAGCTTGCAAACAATGCTTAACTAATAATGACCACAGCAGAAATAATTTTTTAAAAAATCGTAAGCAATAATGGCAGAAATCCTACCAAAACACCTTAACATTACTTAACCCTAACCCTATCCCAGTACTTGAGACGCCATGTTTAGATAGAAGTTTGAAATGTCATATATGATATCTATATACCAGATGTCCTTTATTTACCAAAACGTGATACGATAATGCTTATAAGTTATACACAAGACAGTAGTACCTAGCTATAGACACACCTGTGTACGTTTGTTACCTATATATATTACAGTAGTACCTAGCTATAGACACACCTGTGTACGTTTGTTGTCTATATATAGTACAGTAGTAACTCGCTATAGACACACCTGTGTACGTTTGTTGTCTATATATAGTACAGTAGCACCTCGCTATAGACACACCTGTGTACGTTTGTTGTCTATATATAGTACAGTAGTACCTAGCTATAGACACACCTGTGTACATTTGTTACCTATATATAGTACAGTAGCACCTCGCTATAGACACACCTGTGTACGTTTGTTGTATCTATATATAGTACAGTAGTACCTAGCTATAGACACACCTGTGTACGTTTATTGTTACCTATATATAGTACAGTAGTACCTAGCTATAGACACACCTGTGTACGTTTGTTGTTACCTATATATAGTACAGTAGCACCTCGCTATAGACACACCTGTGAACGTTTGTTGTATCTATATATAGTACAGTAGTACCTAGCTATAGACACACCTGTGTACGTTTGTTGTCTATATATAGTACAGTAGTACCTCGCTATAGACACACCTGTGTACGTTTGTTATCTATATATAGTACAGTAGTACCTAGCTATAGACACACCTGTGTACGTTTGTTGTCTATATATAGTACAGTAGTACCTAGCTATAGACACACCTGTGTACGTTTGTTGTATCTATATATAGTACAGTAGTACCTAGCTATAGACACACCTGTGTACGTTTGTTACCTATATATATTACAGTAGTACCTAGCTATAGACACATCTGTGTACGTTTGTTATCTATATATAGTACAGTAGTACCTAGCTATAGACACACCTGTGTACGTTTGTTACCTATATATAGTACAGTAGTACCTAGCTATAGACACACCTGTGTACGTTTGTTGTCTATATATAGTACAGTAGTACCTCGCTATACACATCTGTGTACGTTTATTTTCTATATATAGTACAGTAGTACCTAGCTATAGACACACC
This sequence comes from Pecten maximus, assembly GCF_902652985.1. Classification (NCBI taxonomy): domain Eukaryota; kingdom Metazoa; phylum Mollusca; class Bivalvia; order Pectinida; family Pectinidae; genus Pecten; species Pecten maximus. Next base: position 2,520,459 of record NC_047022.1, on the reverse strand, counting down.
TGTGTACGTTTGTTACCTATATATAGTACAGTAGTACCTAGCTATAGACACACCTGTGTACGTTTGTTACCTATATATAGTACAGTAGTACCTAGCTATAGACACACCTGTGTACGTTTGTTGTATCTATATATAGTACAGTAGTACCTAGCTATAGACACACCTGTGTACGTTTGTTACCTATATATAGTACAGTAGTACCTCGCTATAGACACACCTGTGTACGTTTGTTACCTATATATAGTACAGTAGTACCTAGCTATAGACACACCTGTGTACGTTTGTTGTATCTATATATAGTACAGTAGTACCTAGCTATAGACACACCTGTGTACGTTTGTTACCTATATATAGTACAGTAGTACCTCGCTATAGACACACCTGTGTACGTTTGTTACCTATATATAGTACAGTAGTACCTAGCTATAGACACACCTGTGTACGTTTGTAACCTATATATAGTACAGTAGTACCTAGCTATAGACACACCTGTGTACGTTTGTTATCTATATATAGTACAGTAGTACCTAGCTATAGACACATCTGTGTACGTTTGTTGTATCTATATATAGTACAGTAGTACCTAGCTATAGACACACCTGTGTACGTTTGTTACCTATATATATTACAGTAGTACCTAGCTATAGACACACCTGTGTACGTTTGTTGTATCTATATATAGTACAGTAGTACCTAGCTATAGACACACCTGTGTACGTTTGTTACCTATATATAGTACAGTAGTACCTAGCTATAGACACACCTGTGTACGTTTGTTACCTATATATATTACAGTAGTACCTAGCTATAGACATACCTGTGTACGTTTGTTACCTATATATAGTACAGTAGTACCTAGCTATAGACACACCTGTGTATGTTTGTTACCTATATATAGTACAGTAGTACCTAGCTATAGACACATCTGTGTACGTTTGTTGTCTATATATAGTACAGTAGTACCTAGCTATAGACACACCTGTGTAAGTTTGTTACCTATATATAGTACAGTAGTACCTAGCTATAGACACACCTGTGTACGTTTGTTACCTATATATAGGGGGTATATATAGGGGTACCTAGCTATAGACACACCTGTGTACGTTATATAGTACAGTAGTACCTAGCTATAGACACACCTGTGTACGTTTGTTACCTATATATACATGTAGTACAGTAGTACCTAGCTATAGACACACCTGTGTACGTTTGTTGTATATATATATAGTACAGTAGTACCTAGCTATAGACACACCTGTGTACGTTTGTTACCTATATATACATGTAGTACAGTAGTACCTAGCTATAGACACACCTGTGTACGTTTGTTGTATATATACATGTAGTACAGTAGTAACTAGCTATAGACACACCTGTGTAAGTTTGTTGTATATATATATAGTACAGTAGTACATAGCTATAGACACACCTGTGTACGTTTGTTATCTATATATAGTACAGTAGTACCTAGCTATAGACACACCTGTGTACGTTTGTTACCTATATATATTACAGTAGTACCTAGCTATAGACACACCTGTGTACGTTTGTTACCTATATATAGTACAGTAGTACCTAGCTATAGACACACCTGTGTACGTTTGTTATCTATATATAGTACAGTAGTACCTAGCTCTAGACACACCTGTGTACGTTTGTTGTATCTATATATAGTACAGTAGTACCTAGCTATAGACACACCTGTGTACGTTTGTTACCTATATATACATGTAGTACAGTAGTACCTAGCTATAGACACACCTGTGTACGTTTGTTGTATCTATATATAGTACAGTAGTACCTAGCTATAGACACACCTGTGTACGTTTGTTATCTATATATAGTACAGTAGTACCTAGCTATAGACACACCTGTGTACGTTTGTTATCTATATATAGTACAGTAGTACCTAGCTATAGACACACCTGTGTACATTTGTTACCTATATATAGTACAGTAGTACCTAGCTATAGATATCAGTTACTTAGCCACACCTGTGTACGTTTGGTGTTACCTATACTCTATATCTAGCCACGCCTCTATAATTCAACTTTGCTGCCTGGGGCATTAAAATGTATCTGACTATTCATCAAAACATTCTGACAGACAACACCTGAGCAATTATCTCCCTATTTACTCGTGATAATATCAATTAATTGAAATTGAAAAAGCCATACATTTCAGCGATCACATGACCGTTGAAATGAAATTGACCTAATAGATTCCGTTTGTTATAAATAAATAGGTTCCTTTTCGACTTTGTTCTCTGTCCCGTTTTATCAAAGATCAAATGACACTTATCCGGGATCAATCTTATTTTTATACCAGCAAAACCGGTCCCCAAACGTGACCTCATTCATAATGACCGTCTTAATAAGTTTATTTGGGGTTATTGCTCGAATGGTGATATTTCATCTTTTTAACCTGTCTGTTAACATAGACACTACAAGTAAAAGCGGCAAAGTGTGTGATTTAGAGGTCACCTTGACGTGACGTGGTTTGAAGAAGTTGTCTTATAGATTAAGTAAATTTATATTAAGTAGAATCAGGACAAAAACTTCAAAGAACCTACTTCATCGATATCATATCTAAACACAACATACCAAGTTTAAAGGGAGGATATAGAATTCAAAAACTAGAAAACGCCCTAGATTTTTTGAAAATCTGAATCCTTCAGCATATTTCCAAAATAACGTTCAGCTCAAGATTTTAGAAATAAAAAGACATTCTACGATGCTAAAACAACTGTTCTTTAAATCTGTATGTTTTCCTTACTTGTCAAATAGATTCCAGTTCCAAATCTATTGATTTATCAATATACATGTATATCGAATAAAAAGATTTCTTAAAATCGGGATTACCTGTGCATGCAGTAATTATATCATTGTCGCGTAGGTACATTACCTTCCCTCGTACATCACACACACACACACACACACACACACACACACGTACATCACCCTCCCTCGTGCATCACAACATACATTTCAATAAGACATCTTGAGCTGTAATTCTTATTTAAGGTTAAATATTTCATCCTAGTTTTTTCACACAGGTATTTGTCTTTACCTGGCCTACGGTAGTGTTTTAATCTTACGTAAACGTAGCGTGCTAGCAACACAAGTCACAGAAAGCCCTGTCTGCACAAACACCTTAAACAGGACAGGTGTCAGCCCTCGAGACTACCAAATTGAGTAAACGACAAGTTTGCTCGCCGATCTGTTTCATACTCAAGATATCTAACATGTATGTTATATGCAGTTTACTAAGTTATATCACAAATTTTATTGAGAGTTACATGATTAGTTTTACTATATCTAAAAGCTGTAGACTATGATCCATGCTTATCTCAAATTATCATATTAAGTTGACTAGGTAAGTACTACGGAAATAGCCTCTCTATTCCTGGTGACAGACGACCCCACAGATATTTCACCTGGATTTCATAAGGACGTTTGACCTGATTGTTATCTATGAATGTACAGCCATTACAACAACGTTTTATTTAACACCATATCTAAAGTCCACAGAAACAAACACAAACTTTGTTTATCTTTTCACTTTATACTTTACAATTAAATTATTATTTCTAAACTTCAAAATCAGATATCTAGAGAGAAATTCATCTAAAACCAATTTGCTGTTTGATATAACTTTCATTTCGTATAGAGGACGCCGAGACAGAGATCGTTCCGTATAGATAACTGTTTGATAAAAACGGTATGGTTTAATACTGACTATTTTCTTAAATCGTCAACAAGTTTAAAATAATTGTTAATTCATTCTCTTCATTCTTCGGCATGGATTATATCATCCTCCTCACATCAAATAATATCAGAAGTTAAGTAAGGGATAGCGCTAAAAAGATATTTCTATAGGACCAATTATAAGTCTAGCATCAAGAGGGAAGAACAAGAAAAACACTTATAACCATAAGTAATTCCAGGTCAAATCATGTTTGATGGCAAAGTGAAAGTTAGTAATTCTAGAAACTAGCATTCAAACACATATTTGATTTATCACGTATGACTACCACTACGTTAGTTTTAAACAACCATAAAACATATGTGCCCTACTGTACAATATCAAACCGCAAAACAAATATCGTTATCTTTACTGCCATGTCCTGAGTGAAAGCGATCCTACTTTTTTATAATATACACTATCATCGTAATCCCGACCTAAGCTGACATGTTTGGACTCAGCTAATGTTCTCTAAGAATTATTGACTCAAGAACTGAAAACTTAGCATATAAGGTTTCGGCGGATAAATATATCTCCTTTACAATATTTACCATCATGTATCACAGGTCTGGTCGGATTCGGGGTTAATGTCCACCAAAATCTATGTGGGGTGTTGAATACTGGAATGTTTATGTTTTATCTTTTAAATAAGAAATTTGATAAACGCCTTATGTGACCGACTGCTTGGCAAGCTTGCAAAATATCTTTAGATTTTTCAAGTAGTGATATTGATTGAACTACAGTACGTACACTTCAAAATATGCCGTTTTGATTTTAAGTGTACTTTTTTAATATAGTAGATCAACTTCACGTACACTTGTAATAAAACTTTTCAGGAGGTTAGTTTATGTTCTTTGAGCTGGTCAGTTCAACATAAAGGATATTTTGATAATTAAATATTATCCTTACAGATGTGATTTATTGAAGGACGTCATTATTTGTCCATAAACTGAGACCATCTCCACACTGGTTAAATCCTATAGAAATGTGAGATAGTGGGTTATACCTGAGGTAGTGATAAATGGCGGTAGAACCTGTTATGTTAATGTTCTTCCAAACATTTTGACACGTTGTTTGTTTGACGGATATAATCGTCCAGTGTTAAATAACACCAAAATAGATGTGTACACCCCACGTTCTGACTTATGTTAAGTTGATGACAATCAATATGATTAGATTTCAGAATAAAATCCTATTTTTTTCTTAAAGTATTATATCACCAAAGGTTACCGACCGCTTCATCATGTAACATTGATATATCCAGGCTAGCATTTCTTGTTTATTCACGCTTAAACTACAACGCGTAATATAACACGAACAGTGTGCCTTTTATTGTACAGAAAGTCTGATAGTGTTAAAATCCTACAAAAAGAAATACATATCGACACCGGCCTTCGTTATATAAACCATACTCTTTTTAAATGATTCAATAAAAAATAATAAAATGATTAAATCGCCTGGTGAATACAGGCCACTTCTTTTTGGAGACAACTTTTTGGTCCCCCCCCCCCCCCCCCCCCCCCCCCCCCCCCCCAAAAAAAACATATCAAGGGTCCTTCTTCAGACCAATACTTTCACATCCTATTTAGCTAACTTATCCCTCAAATTAAGGTTTCTGAATATCCGCATAAAAGTGCATTACAAAGAAACAATGTTTGGTCATTACAATGCTCTGTGTTAAACGGTAACTACTTCATACACATCAAATCCATCAAATTTAACAACTAAATACACATCAAATCCATCAAATTAAATTAGGCAGTCTTCTAAAACTATATTTTATTAGGTAACAATCTGCATTTTTAACACTTCTGACTCTTCCAAGACTCCTTTGTGGTTGAATATAAAAACAACATGTTGGTATTGGCAATACGTGGTTATCACACAGATATTGATCATGGAGGCAATTTAATTTTATCTTCTGAATACGATGAATCAACATTTCCAGAAAAAAATATACGTTAAATTTATTATTGTCATTATTATTAAACGTATTACGTCGCGACATGCAGGATATCAATATTGAACTAGTTAGGTGTTCGTTTCGAATCTGTCTTTTGATCTGTATTTACGTGTGCTATATTACGCTACATTAATCACGGACAAAAGATCAAAAGGAAAGGAATATCCCTTTAAATGACACAATTGATCACAAGATATAGATAGATTAATTCTACAATATTTTTATACTGATCACCAGATGTCCGGGAGCCCCAGGCTGTAATACTTAAAAAACAAGGAATATCACCGTTATCGAGGAGGGGCTTCCCACATAATCATTATTTTGTGATGTATGTGGTATTTATGGAACAGGTGAAAAGAATCGCGGAAATTACCCAACTCGTAAAGATTACATATCGAAATAAAATTTTAAAAAAAACCCGCAGAAACAACACAATCACAATATAGAAATAGAGTAACCCTAAACATTGATAGACGGTCGATAATTCTGTTTCTATACTTTGATAAGATCAAAGCAAGCGAACTGCTCATCAATTTTAGAGCAGTTTAGGTGACTAATTCCAAATAACTAGAATTCAAATTTATATCTTATATAATGCCTGCCGTGACCTTCGATTTCTGTTGTTATAATGATGAAATCGTTTCAAAGGCCACCAGAGAATTATTTAACTTTCGATAATCAAAATAAAGGACTGGGAACCGTCATCCAGATACCAAATATGTCTTTATGTTTGAATGAAAGACGCAATTCTTTGTAAAATGCCTCTGTCAGATTGAGTGGTGTATACAGTATATATATGTCTGAATTGTCTCTGTCAGATTGAGTGGGGTATACAGTATATATATGTCTGAATTGTCTCTGTCAGATTGAGTGGGGTATACAGTATATATATGTCTGAATTGTCTCTGTCAGATTGAGTGGGGTATACAGTATATATATGTCTGACTTGTCTCTGTCAGATTGAGTGGTGTATACAGTATATATATGTCTGACTTGTCTCTATCAGATTGAGTGGGGTATACAGTATATATGTCTGACTTGTCTCTGTCAGATTGAGTGGTGTATACAGTATATATGTCTGACCTGTCTCTGTCAGATTGAGTGGGGTATACAGTATATATATGTCTGACTTGTCTCTGTCAGATTGAGTGGGGTATACAGTATATATAAGTCTGACTTGTCTCTATCAGATTGAGTGGGGTATACAGTATATATATGTCTGAATTGTCTCTGTCAGATTGAGTGGGGTATACAGTATATATATGTCTGACTTGTCTCTGTCAGATTGAGTGGGGTATACAGTATATATATGTCTGAATTGTCTCTGTCAGATTGAGTGGGGTATACTGTATATATGTCTGACTTGTCTCTCTCAGATTGAGTGATGTATACAGTATATATATGTCTGACTTGTCTCTGTCAGATTGAGTGGGGTATACAGTATATGTGTCTGTCTTGTCTCTGTCAGATTGAGTGGGGTATACAGTATATATATGTCTGACTTGTCTCTGTCAGATTGAGTGGGGTATACAGTATATATATGTCTGACTTGTCTCTGTCAGATTGAGTGGTGTATACAGTATATGTGTCTGACTTGTCTCTGTCAGATTGAGTGGGGTATACAGTATATATATGTCTGACTTGTCTCTGTCAGATTGAGTGGGGTATACAGTATATATATGTCTGACTTGTCTTTGTCAGATTGAGTGGGGTATACAGTATAAATATGTCTGACTTGTCTCTGTCAGATTGAGTGGGGTATACAGTATATATGTCTGACTTGTCTCTGTCAGATTCAGTGGGGTATACAGTATATATATGTCTGACTTGTCTCTGTCAGATTGAGTGGGGTATACAGTATACATATGTCTGACTTGTCTCTGTCAGGTTGAGTGGGGTATACAGTATATGTGTCTGACTTGTCTCTGTCAGATTGAGTGGTGTATACAGTATATATATGTCTGACTTGTCTCTGTCAGATTGAGTGGGGTATACAGTATATATATGTCTGACTTGTCTCTGTCAGATTGAGTGGGGTATACAGTATATATATGTCTGACTTGTCTCTGTCAGATTGAGTGGGGTATACAGTATATATATGTCTGACTTGTCTCTGTCAGATTGAGTGGTGTATACAGTATATATATGTCTGAATTGTCTCTGTCAGATTGAGTGGGGTATACAGTACATATATGTCTGACTCGTCTCTCTCAGATTGAGTGGGGTATACAGTATATATATGTCTGACTTGTCTCTATCAGATTGAGTGGGGTATACAGTATATATATGTCTGACTTGTCTCTATCAGATTGAGTGGGGTATACAGTATATATATGTCTGACTTGTCTCTATCAGATTGAGTGGGGTATACAGTATATATATTTCTGACTTGTCTCTGTCAGATTGAGTGGGGTATACAGTATATATATGTCTGACTTGTCTCTATCAGATTGAGTGGGGTATACAGTATATATATGTCTGACTTGTCTCTATCAGATTGAGTGGGGTATACAGTATATATATGTCTGACTTGTCTCTATCAGATTGAGTGGGGGTATACAGTATATATATGTCTGACTTGTCTCTATCAGATTGAGTGGGGTATACAGTATATATATTTCTGACTTGTCTCTGTCAGATTGAGTGGGGTATACAGTATATATATGTCTGACTTGTCTCTCTCAGATTGAGTGGGGTATACAGTATATATATGTCTGACTTGTCTCTGTCAGATTGAGTGGGGTATACAGTATATATATGTCTGACTTGTCTCTGTCAGATTGAGTGGGGTATACAGTATATATATGTCTGACTTGTCTATCAGATTGAGTGGGGTATACAGTATATATATGTCTGACTTGTCTCTGTCAGATTGAGTGGTGTATACAGTATATATGTCTGACCTGTCTCTGTCAGATTGAGTGGGGTATACAGTATATATATGTCTGACTTGTCTCTGTCAGATTGAGTGGGGTATACAGTATATATATGTCTGGCTTGTCTATCAGATTGAGTGGGGTATACAGTATATATATGTCTGACTTGTCTCTGTCAGATTGAGTGGGGTATACAGTATATATATGTCTGGCTTGTCTATCAGATTGAGTGGGGTATACAGTATATATGTCTGACTTGTCTCTGTCAGATTGAGTGGGGTATACAGTATATATATGTCTGACTTGTCTCTGTGAGATTGAGTGGGGTATACAGTATATATATGTCTGGCTTGTCTCTGTCAGATTGAGTGGGGTATAGAGTATATATATGTCTGGCTTGTCTATCAGATTGAGTGGGGTATACAGTATATATATGTCTGACTTGTCTCTGTCAGATTGAGTGGGGTATACAGTATATATATGTCTGACTTGTCTCTGTCAGATTGAGTGGGGTATACAGTATATATATGTCTGACTTGTCTATCAGATTGAGTGGGGTATACAGTATATATATGTCTGACTTGTCTCTGTCAGATTGAGTGGGGTATACAGTATATATATGTCTGGCTTGTCTCTGTCAGATTGAGTGGGGTATACAGTATATATATGTCTTACTTGTCTCTGTCAGATTGAGTGGGGTATACAGTATATATATGTCTGACTTGTCTCTCTCAGATTGAGTGGGGTATACAGTACATATATGTCTGACTCGTCTCTCTCAGATTGAGTGGGGTATACAGTATATATATGTCTGACTTGTCTCTGTCAGATTGAGTGGGGTATACAGTATATATATGTCTGACTTGTCTCTGTCAGATTGAGTGGGGTATACAGTATATATATGTCTGACTTGTCTCTGTCAGATTGAGTGGTGTATACAGTATATATATGTGTCTGACTTGTCTCTATCAGATTGAGTGGGGTATACAGTATATATATGTCTGGCTTGTCTCTGTCAGATTGAGTGGTGTATACAGTATATATGTCTGACTTGTCTCTGTCAGATTGAGTGGGGTATACAGTATATATATGTCTGACTTGTCTCTCTCAGATTGAGTGGGGTATACAGTATATATAAGTCTGACTTGTCTCTATCAGATTGAGTGGGGTATACAGTATATATATGTCTGACTTGTTTCTGTCAGATTGAGTGGGGTATACAGTATATATATGTCTGGCTTGTCTATGTCAGATTGAGTGGGGTATACAGTATATATATGTCTGACTTGTCTCTGTCAGATTGAGTGGGGTATACAGTATATGTGTCTGACTTGTCTCTATCAGATTGAGTGGGGTATACAGTATATATATGTCTGACTTGTCTCTGTCAGATTGAGTGGGGTATACAGTATATATATGTCTGACTTGTCTCTGTCAGATTGAGTTGGGTATACAGTATATATATGTCTGACTTGTCTCTCTCAGATTGAGTGGTGTATACAGTATATATGTCTGACTTGTCTCTATCAGATTGAGTGGTGTATACAGTATATATATGTCTGACTTGTCTCTGTCAGATTGAGTGGGGTATACAGTATATATATGTCTGACTAGTCTCTGTCAGATTGAGTGGGGTATACAGTGTATATATGTCTGACTTGTCTCTGTCAGATTGAGTGGGGTATACAGTATATATATGTCTGACTTGTCTCTGTCAGATTGAGTGGGGTATACAGTATATATATGTCTGACTTGTCTCTGTCAGATTGAGTGGGGTATACAGTATATGTGTCTGACTTGTCTCTGTCAGATTGAGTGGGGTATACAGTAGATGAGCGGAGGTTTACGGTAGAAAGATATAACGACAATACTAGCTTCATCAACGTAGATTCATGGCAAGAACAGTGGACTATGATACATTACTAATATAAGTCCTGTCATTCTTCATGACTAAACACCTTACTATTTGTAATGGGGGAAAAAATGAGAAACAAATGTTGAATTAGATGCCGCTCAGATGGGTGATGGTTGTATCCTGATATACGTCATAAAATTGACTATAAATAACTACAGGTATTATGTACTTACATGGCTCAGGGGGCGGGTCTTGAACTGTAAAACAGAATATATTGATATATTTAATAAACATTTCAAATCATTGGGAATTACATAAACATAAATCCTATAATTGTATCCTTAAAACCTTGACATAAATTATTCTATGTTTGTAAAATATACAAGTAACATATGCAAATTGATAAACATAACAATCTATATACAGGTATACACAATTTGATGAGTGACAGATATATAATCAATCAGTACATAATGATGAGTATTCTAAATCAAGTCACATGCCTGAATGACGGTGTATCAATATCTGATACTAAATTTAATCAAAGTAGTAATAAGTAATTAATTAGGTATACCGTAAAAAGTCGATGTTTATCTTAATAAACGGAAAATGATATAAATCTTGAAAATATAACATATTTCTTGTATTCAGATGTCACAAACAAAAAACAAACGAAATTAAACCGTAGATATTTTTATATGGTCGCGATATACTCCATATACAGTATATTGATGGTTAATACAACCGTGTGCCGAATAAGACAGTAATTCCTTATACACAGTGTCAATAAAGGCAGGTTTCTCTCCTTAAATATTTATTTGTAGGACTGAAATGCACAACTTTTAAATTGTATGAAAGCTAGCAACTCCGATACAGCAATTCCGAAGGTGCCCGTAGCCATACACTGTTTTTGGAACGAACACGACGTTAGCAAAACAGAATATATATATAATGACAATAAAATTTTATATAGAGATATGTCAATTCTATTGTATAATGCCAGGATACTACACCTAACAAACTATATACTATGCGACGTAATGATGCACTAACTAAACAAATATACGATATACGTTTTTAAAAGCAAAATATATGTGACCGCGTACAAGATTAAATGACAAACCGTCAGATTCTTAATATATATATATATATATATTGCTAGATATAATATACTGTAACTGTTGCATGTATACATAGCATTGTTTAAATACAGGCTCAATTGGTGTTAAGTAGCAAAGGAAGTGAGCAATACCTGTACATATTCTTAATAAAAAGTCATATTGACCAACAGTGGTAAAAATGGTGAAAAAAATGAATTCCTGAATTGGACTTCGTCTCCCTAACATAGTCCAACATCCTACGTATACGATGATGCCTATAACTTGAAATGAAGTTACTGTATTTGTTAATTAATGTATTGGGTAAACTTTTTTTTTGATATATGATTATTATTTTGTTGAATTATGTTATCAAATATTAACAATATGTCAATAAAACCATATATCCATCGGATGTCTATAATTCTATCTTATATGGATTCTCTTTCCAGTTGCATTTTCCCCCGACAATCGATTTTAAACTTTACTTCCAACAAATAGAAACATCGTGTTGATACGTTTATCACGATGAAGTAATACACTTAAAATCAGCTAAACGTTTTTCATTGAGAACAAACTTCATGTCCTATGTTAAATAATTGAAAGTCCCTGCTGACTAAAGAAATATTTATGGAGTTGTGAGGTAAACAACCACTTCATAAAGCTTACGACTGCAAGTGTGTGTTTTTGTTCTTAATCAAGATCTGGACAAGTTTGATACTTCAAGCTTCGACAATGACCACCGTGTCTGTTTATAGGACCAAATGCAGGGCGTAGTTGTAAGGGTCATTGAAATGGCCGGAGTGTTTACCATCAGGATTTGTTTTCGTAGCAATGTATTTACGGAGAATTATTTTTACACTATACACGTATTTACTTTTCAGTAATAACGATAAACAAATATGGAATATTTTCTGTTTAACTCAATTTGTTTGTATTCCCTAATAAATCTACTTGAATCGTTTTATTTACCTTTGTACAATTGCCAAAAAAGTTAAATATCAGTATAAGTAAAGATAGTATATTAATATGTAAACGAACAATATGTTATCATATGGAATAAGTTTTGGTAAGATTAGATTTCGTAAAGGCCGATTCTGTCAAGCATATGAAGCTTAATGAAATATCAAATGTTTGATATTCATTAAGTGTACCATCTGAAAGTAATTACTAAATTTAGAAGCAAATGAGTACTTGTTACACGTTGTGGTAGTCTATGTGATTCAACTTCAATCTTCCTGTGTGATAGGTTAATATAGGTTGCGGCACCTGAATAGTTAGACATCTGATAACAAGCCAAGCGCCACGTGTCTCTCTGACATAATTTATTTTAAAGAAATAAGCATTATTGAAAAAGCGTAAACAGGTGAACGACAGGTCAGTAACAAGTTGAAAATACTTCAGTGATTAGCTGGACAATGGCAAAAGTACTTAGGTATTTAGATGACCTATACCGTCACACCTACCTACACCTGTATATAGCCAGCGGGGTTTATATACAACATAGATACATTCTGTGTCTCTTAAAGCTGTACAATTATCTACATCTTTTTTTTTCGGAAAGCGAATGCTTTGTTTTCACATTATGTTTTTTATAAAACGAGTATAATGAAATAAAGAATTGCATGTGTTTCACGAGATTTAGAAATCACACTTTAAAGTGTGTTTTTTCTACATAGCTAAATTGTTTCTCAATTCTTTTTGAAAGAACTCAAGACTAAAGAAAGAACTATTCCATTGACTTTTATGGAGATTAATTTAAACTTTAAAAATCAATCACAGGCTTTTAAAAAGAAAATCCCAATGGGCTCAGTCAATTTATTAGAAACATGACATCCTAATAGCGTTACCTTTTGTCCCAAACGAATATGTCAACAAATGTAGACTATAAATAATAATTAACATATCAAATCATTATCATAGTATTTTTAATGAAAAAATAATAAAACCATTAAGTACGAAGTGAATCAAAGTTTGAGTAAAACTGAGTGTGTCCAGAATTTAGGTATAAAATGTTTGGCAAATAATGATGACGCTGAAAAATTACCTGGTCAGTCTACATGTTGGTCATATCAACTTTCGCCATGGAATACTGGACCCGTCGTCACAACTCACTTATCCAGGGGGAAAATGTTATAGATCGAAATATTAAAAGAAAATCGCTATAGAATCTATTTTTAGACTTATCATTTCGAGATATCGAATTCGGGCGATATTATGTCGTCTCCCAATTAAACAAACATCAAGCCGACGACAGAATGTAATAAAATGAGTCTTTGCAATTTTATATGTCTTATACTAATGAGATCATTTATCAAATATACTCGTAATCGAATAACAAAAAAAATGACAAAATATTCACAGCTTTCCTCATGAAACACCTGCGATTGCTTTTTCCTCTTACATAACGCGTATAATTCACTTGAGAGTGGTGTGATCTCTTCATGTATTGATGACGCCTATACATTGTTTTATCTCTTGTATGTGTCAAACCACAACATGGATGGATTGCAGAACAAAACACACCATAAACGATATATATAATATTCACGATGTATAATTATGGAAAGCATTTAGTATAAAATACATGTATTGTGTTTTAATAATGACACAAATGTTCAAACGAATAATATCATAATTAAAGAAGATATGAACGAGTGATTAAAGATCTCGTAACATTCGTAAAGTCTATCAGAAATGTGGCGAACTCAGTATGGTCATGGTCTGGAAAACTGACAAATGTATAGTCAGTAAATTGTATACATTTCAACACGAGTGCGAGACGGACTTCTGTGGGCGACGGAGATCAAGGAATGTTTCAGTCAGGGATACACATGCCAGATATGTTTTGCCAGGTGCTTCCCTGAGGTTACACCATCCTTAGTGACAGCTTCTATTATGATTGAAAGGTGGAGTAGGTCATTAGGTGGTCTTTGATACAGACGTTGAGAGTACAGTCTCATTGAAATAGTTGAGATACCTAAAACACACCTGTGTAAAAACATTTGACAGGGTCAGGGACGTAGGCGAATTTTAGATTTGGACACTTTCCGTAATTGAGATCTAAACTGTGTCTAATTATGAACATCTCATCAAAATTGTCCATCTATTTACAAAAACAAAACAAACAGTACGAACACACACAAAACAAAACATAAATGAAGTAAAGATTAGATTGAAAACTTAAGGTAGTTACAAAGGTTTATTAAAATATACTATATCATGGTCTGCCAAACCTATTCATGCAGGTAAGCCTAGAGGGAAAAACATATTTATCTTCTTAATATCGTTATTTTCTTTAATTAATTTTTTTTTTTTTCATTTTCATTTGCAAGAAAATGGACAATTATACCCTGTGGATACAGGAATATGCAACTGGATCTGAGAGATGTTGAAATAGTAGGAAATAATAATGACAATGCCAGTCAAATGATAATCATAGTAGTCATGTGTGCATTTTAACTGATAATTTGTAATTATTCATATTCGTGCTATCCTTCCATACTGTTGATACTTTATCTAATTGGTGAATATTTAATGGGAGAAATGTTCTTATTCAGTTTTTTGATATTTCACCTTGTTGGTGAATATTTAATGGGAGAAATGTTCTTATTCAGTCGTTTGCTTTTTTTACCTTGGTGTTAAATGACATTCTTTCGTTCGGAAATCAGAAACATGCATTTTCTATTGATGAAATCTTTGTCCTAACGATGATTGCATGAGTGTTTGTGCCTTCATGTTATGAAATTTATGCCGAAATGTACAATTAAGAATTAAGTATTGTCAGGACTTAATACTCGAAGAATTCTGGGTTATCTTGAAAGTAAAACTGCCTTATAAATGTTAAGATTATAACTTTTGCTTCTTGGAAAAAAATACAAGTTTAATTTTGACGACCTAAACTTCATTCAAACGAATGAATGTCAATTTAAATATCTAATTACAGAAATGTTCTCATTCACTTTTTTTACCTTGGTGTTAAATATTTAATCAGAGAAATATTCTTATTCAGTTTTTGATATTTCCTTATTGATTAATATTTAATGGGAGAAATGTTCTTATTGCTAACAATTACTGTAGTATGCCCTAAGGTATTGACTTCTATTTTACTACCTTGATTCTCATTTTGAGAACATGGTATTTATCTATATTTGACCTAGATATACAAGATTATATACCCGGCTATCTGAAATACTAGGGATATCTCAATTTTATTTTGCTTTTTGTTGTTTTGTTGGTTTTTTTTTTTTTTGTGATTTTAATTATTCGAGAAGATGAAATTGAACTGTAAATTAATGCATTCGACACTATCATATTAAAAAATTCGTTGCTTTTATAGTCGTCACACAATAAATGAGAGTCACTATTTGTGGACGAAAATCGAATATAAGCAATACAAAACTGTTTAAGGGGGTTAAAGTAAAATCCAACTTACACCATGTCTCGTACACATGGAACATGATTGGAACACGTGTAATTGAAATACATGAAATTGAAACACATGAAATTTGAACACAAAAAATCAGAACACATAAAACTGGAACACATAAAACTTGAACACAAAAATTGGAACACATGAAATTGTAACACATGAAATTGGAACCTATAAAATTTGAGAACATAGAACAAACAAAAACGGAATATGTACCATCGGAGCAAATACAATTATTGAAACAAATACAATTTGAAAACCTACAATTGGAACACGTACATTCGAAACGTAAAATTGGCACATGTGAAACTGGAATACGTACAATTTGAACACATACAATTGGAAACATGCAATTTGAAGCGTCCATACTCATGAAAAAGATACCAGACTTTCTCGTACTCAACACGTCATACAGAGTAGGCATTACGTTATTGAGGGTAACAACCACCTGGTTGGCGGTAACTAATACGCACCTTCATTGATACAACAAATTAAAACCTTTGAGTATCTATACATTACTGTAAATCACTTATATTTCGCGTGGGATGTATTTTCGCGTTAATTCACGAGGAGAGTCAAACGCTAATTCAAATCCCTCGCGAATATTTATATAAGAATGACAAGAATAAGTGGCGTCCATTTTGAATCTACCGTAATCTTTATTTGGTGAACAGACATCGTCGTTAAAGTAATAATAGAATGATAAATTGTATACTGATATCAGATTGTAATTTTATATCACAAAACACTACATACACTGTATATATGAACGGGCGTGAAAGCTTCATTTACACTAAAACAACTCACTTCACTATCCACAGGGAAATATCGCCGACCTGTTAACGTCATTCGCGAATTTAAAGTCATCTTGAGATCAGAATTCGCGAAATTATGTATTCAGGTATAAGTCGAATGAGGCGAGTTCGCGAAATATAAGTGATTTACAGTATTCATATACAAGTACGCTAAATTATAATTTTCAATGATTCATCTCGAATACGTAATACAGTCTGTTAAACACAAGAATTTAACCAAAACGATCATCAATAGGTTGTTTGTTCGTCATGTAATATTTATTCAATGTATGTTAACCATGTTATCTAAACCTGGTTACCGATCATCGGTTGTTAGACAAACAATAGCTCACTATTCCGGTTTTTGTTGTCTAGGCAACTTTGACCTGGAAGCAGAGATTAAAGCCGCATTTGCACTTCGACCGCATATTACTTATCTAAATCGCCGGATACAAATGCGACGCACAGTGAAACAAAATCGATATCTATATTTGACAAAAAAAAAAAAAAGGCAAAAATTTAGAGAAAAATTAGCATTAACATATCAACGTGACTGAAGTTATACTGTCATAAAAAGTGTGTAACGCAAAAGTTTAAAATTGGTAATATTTATGTATATATATATATTTCAACCACTAAATCTCCCTCATCTTTCCTGTTTTGTCTTAAACATTATCCAATTGCCTTTGTAATTTATCATGAAGACATAAGTGACATCTTTTATAACAGTAATTCAGTCAGTTTGATCAGCAAACTATAATAATCATTGCGTCATACAAAAGCTGCTTTAACGAAGTGAACGCTTACGTTCATCCCGATTTGGAGCTGGAAAAATATCACAAATTACGTGTCTTTAAAATATAGGAAATATGCGTTTAATTTCATGGCATGTCAGTGTATCTATATTGATAATAATAAGATCGATAATGTCGGTAGATAAACATGAGGTACATTTATATCAAACAACACATATATACCAGATTGACATTGTAGCGGTATAGAATCTATATATGATCTTAATGACGTCATGCATCTACTTAGTATGCCATGTTTTCAGACAAAACATTTATTCTTTTTGACTATGATGTAAACAGATATTGATGGAATGCATTTCTTTAAATTGTATACTGTCCCATATTATTCCTACTACGAAAAGTATAGATTGTAGAAACTTATATGTAGACAATTGCAATACTTGGATGTTTCTCAACGTAGTTTTTTAGGTGTTCATTAGTTGCTCAAAAAATTAACATACCAGTAAGATTCATGAAAAACAATTCTGACAACTATATAGACTGTTATGGTTATGATAAAGATGTATTTTAAAATTGTTGTCAAATTATATAAGCATTTTCTCAAAAAATGAAGTAACAAGAAGTAACAAGAAAACCGGTGATTAAAACATGAATATCTTTTATCTTAAAATTATGACTTTTAAAATATCAATTCAAATCATTGTTTGTACCTAAAAAAGAAATAGCATGGTTAATTACACTGTTAATATACACTTTATGTATAAATATGTATAATTAGGATTAGTTGGTATAAACTCACCTTCGCAAGCCCTGTAAGCAACCATTTCAGTCAGAGCTCGAGTATTGAGTTTGTCGAAATTATCCACCTGAAGGTAGTACTTCTCTTCTGGTTTACTAGCAATACCCATAAGTTCACTTGGGTCAATATGGGGTCCTACCCCTATCGAGAATACATGACATCCCATAACTTTTAACTCATCTGCCTCCGCGAGTGTACGAGCTTTTCCCACATCTTTCGTGTATGGATCAACCCGCCCAGGGTTGGTACCACCGTCCGTCACTACAATGACAACATTCGGTACACCTGGGCGGTCCCCGACCCCCGGGGTGAATACTCCCCGCCTAGTCTGGTTTAAAGCTCTATAAGTCACTGTTGCTGGACCAGCGGCGTATATGATTCTTGAAACTGCATTTAAGATTTCGTCTTCGTTTGAAAATTGGTTAAAGTTGAATTCGGTGTTTACAACATTACTAAATGACACAATGGCCACCCGCGTTTTGTCGCGACCAAGTTCAAATTCTTGTAGTACTTCCCTCACAAAATCTAGTTCTCTCTTGAATTCGGTTTCCCCAATACTTCGCGAAGAGTCTATTACAAAAGCTAAGTCAGCTATCTTTCCACAAACTAAAAACAAAAGAAAAATGATTACCTCGTTATTTCTGTTTCTCGAAATTACGCGAATCGAGATCAACTACTAATCAGAATGGTGTGTTTCCACTGAAGGCAAATAATTCAATGTTTAAAAAAAATCATGAAAATATGCCAAACACCCATCCCAACTGTTCCAGCTGATTGTTTCCGTTGTTTGAAAAATATTTCATTCTTCATAATGTGAGTGTCAGATCTTCATATCCATATTTTCGGACATGAACATAATATGCCAAGGAGATATAATACCGTCAAACTTCGCTCTCGAACACTGGTAGAATAGACTCGGAATATCTCGAATTTGTATGACTCCCATTGACTTCGAGATATCGAGTTACGACTGTATTGTGATGACACATTTAATCTACCGTGTTTTATATTAGAACCTCGCTAGCTTCTATCCCGTTTCTAACGCATTGTTAGCTTAATGTCTTTTAATAGCAGATGTGAAATGTTGATAAGGTTTGATTCAAATTAATCAGCAGGTCCATTATATTACAAACGTTTCCTCTGATTTCCATTACTATCATTTTTCCAGAATTGTCAAATCTTATAACTTGAACAAATATATAGACAGGTGAATAGTCTCATACATGAGCACATATTAGGATATTTGATATATATCAGCTACGGAATCTTTCAGCTTGCGATGCTTTCAAATTAGTGCAATGTGTTGCAATACTTTAATAACAGAATTCGCCGAATGACACACGTCAGTTTGTTAAATTGGGAATAACGAACTTTTCCGAAATGAATTATCTTTATTCTATGAACAATTACAGCCTTTTTCTACTGTAAAGTCATGTTTTCATTAACATGGATGTTTCATTTAAGTTCATTGATGGTTTCATCCCGGAAACAGCGTGACAACAGAAGACAACGATATCGCATGTTCCATGAAAGCAAGATAATCATGTGAGATTCTATTGTTGCCGCACGTGAGATAACAATAGGACTATCACTCGTTACGAGCTACACGTTTAATCCAAGTATTCCATACTAACGAGGTTCCAATATATACATATATAAGTCAAGCAGACATTTTGGGGGTTTAGGCATGCAGATGCTGCATATGTGATTAGGTAAGCTTTGGTAGGGATCCGCTGGGAGCTATATTAGATCGGAGAAGAGTGTTAGGGGGTGAACAGGTTGGGATGGGTGTCTTAATGACATATTTGGCACTTTCTATTAACGTGTATCAAATAGTATTCAAATTTAACTTTACCAACATACATGTTACTTTGTCATATGACTTCCATGATTAATAATATAGAAATAACATAAACATATTCTTTACAAAAAAAATCGCCTGACGTTTTCTTTATCTTAAATATTAAAATTAACGATCTTCATTGTCTTTCATAAATTAGATACAAATTATGCGAAAAAAAAGTAGATAAAATACATACCACGTTTTCTCCCTAAGACGGAGTCCTGACGTTTGACTCGAGGTAATCCTACAAATAAAACCCGTACATTAATTGCAAATGTACCAAGACATCACGGAGGACAAGATTGGCCTGTAACGTCCAAATATTTGTAAAATGATTTTATATGACTGTATATATTCCTTATATCGTGATTAAGTTATAAGACTGTATACTATGTATTTATACCTGAGTTTTACATGTTTTCCAGAGATGACCATCTTTTTTTATGATGATTACAATCGGAAAGTAGACCACAGTTGGTAATTACAGTATAGCAGATTAAGATTGGAATTGACCAGGTGTATTAGAGATACATATGCTAATTTTTAAAGGTTATTATTGTGTTCAATTAATGCGCAGTAAATTAATTCCATGAATAACGACCAAATATGCGAGAATATACGATATCATCACAACCTATTATAAATACTCAACAACTACGTCTATAACCAGTACATAATGATGACATTAATACTGATCCAGGATGTTAATGACTTGTGTTGATCATTAAATTATTTTTACTATATCACAGCTGAGGTTAAATATAATCGACAAACCACATACCCTAAGACTGTAATAAATCTTGTTTGACATTCGTTTGGATTTCTCGTTCTCAATCGGCAACATATAGTAGTGAAAATAATAGCTCGAGTTTACTGCATGGCACGAAAGTAAAGTGTTAACTCTTTATTCTGTTTGAAAAAAAAACTCACTAAGCAGAAACTTCCTGGATATGACTAATTATGAAAGGTATGTTAATATATATGTATTTATATATAAAGTATATATAACACAACGTCCACGAAAATAATAAATGTATGATTCATGCAGATACTTTCATTGAACGACGTATGTTTGTAAATAGATCAAAAGGTTCAAGTTAGTTTTGTGAGAATATATGTTTGCCTATCCGTTTGAATTATTATCTTTCATCTACCACAGAATGGAGCCTCATTTTGGGGAATTATACATTCTTGTCAACAAAACTGGATGACTGCACCTACGTATGAAACTGCACTTGTAAATCGTGTCTGGACCAGTGATAACAATCTAAGTACCATCAACAGACGATTCAATTAGCATAGCTTGACATAACACTCTGTCTGACATCAAAATGAGAAAATTTTATTTCTTAAATGCTAAACGTGTACCGCGACTCTGTGTAGTCGATAAACAGTGACGATTAAACCGCTTATGAATGTCACGCAAATTCAGGATGATTATATCCGATGTCCATATTAACTGGGCTGAGTGCATAAAGGCGGTGGATTTAGTGTCGAGATTTATCGTGACATGCTGATTTTGATAGTAGCAAGTGTCCTAGGAAGAAAAGCTCAACATGCGTTTTAAAGCTACAAAACGATATTTAAGATCCATAGACAACTATTACGACAAATATTTAGGATATATTGGTTCTCGCAGCAAATGGTTACGGTACAACGAACCTACTCAAGAACGTAACACCATGATACATTCTGATTTCACTGTCATAATAAATATCGAGTCAGGAAAGAGACAAAACCATATAGATAAACAATATCGACAAGTTCCCGCACATGCTTATCAAAACAAACAATTCTGGAAATGCATACACGACGAACATAATATGGACAGTATTAGACTGACGGCTTACAGGGGCCATGATCTGATCAATAGGGATCATTGAAACTTAACCATAAAATGTTTTGTTCTATAAGGAGAGTGCGGTGTTACAGTGACTAACGTTTGCATTAAAGTTTGTTTTTTTCATTTTTATACTTGCATTCTTATTTATTGAGTAGAATATATTCATAACTGATAATTATGAATAAAAAAATCTAATTAAATGACACAATATTCAAGTAATGGTATTTTACAATTTAGAGAAGTACGCTACAGTAAGAGAAAAAATCGAGCGAATTAGGCGAGTTAAATGAACACAAGAATGATTATATTCAAACATCGTTCTCTCGAAATCTGACAATGACTTCGAGATAACGAGCTCTGGCTGTAGTAGGTAAACATAGATCTCTCTATTATAGAAACAGTCGAGATAACAGTTAACAGTTGTGATTAAAAAGCTTGCGATAGGATATAATCAATATTTGACAAAAAAATGTATACTTACCCAGACTGTTTCCTACCTGAAAAAACAAGTGTAAAACATGAGTATTTCATAGCATTTCATTACAAATAGAACCGTGTCACTCCGTAAGCTTATTGACAGTGGATTGATATACTGTATATATTAGTCTGAGTCAACGATAGAATCAATTTAAGCCAACAAATGTGTTTCTCTAACCTCGAAAATTAGAATCAGTCTTGTCCCAACTTTGTATGGGCCAATAGCCTCGGATATGCGGTCATCGGGACAACGCAGTTGTGGGGTTGTATACATTAGGGCACGGAGAGTGTCACAGATAGCTCAGAAAAAACTCTGATATACAGTAGGGCACAGAAGGTGTCACAGATAGCTCAGACAAAACCTCTGATATACAGTAGGGCACGGAGGGTGTCACAGATAGCTCAGAAAAAAACTCTGATATACAGTAGGGCACGGAGGGTGTCACAGATAGCTCAGAAAAAACACCCTCTAATATTTCATTTACTTACTCTCAGGACATAAAGCGATGTCGTTAAAAAACAAGAGTTGACTGAATTCCCCTATCACTAAATTATGATTTATTTTATGCTCGATGTTTTTATAGTCATTTTAAAGGATGGTAAATACTTTCTATCCATTTTACACGAAATAAAAATATTTCCGGATTTCATCTTTCCCTTTTCTACATTACCTTTACATTAGAGCCTAGTTTAAGACGTGTCAAAACACTTTTCTGATTGAATCAGAATTGTTCAGCTTTTTACAAATCATAAGCTGTATCATTTAAATAATGGAACTTCTAAACCGTTTTTCGAAGGGATAATTTAGCATCAGCATTTTTTAACTTGAAAAGGAATCAAAGATGGGTGTTAAAGGTCCCCTCGGGCCTTTTAAATCAGAATAATTTATCTTGGTATATGAATACAATTTTTGCTATGTTTATCGTATAATTACGCGTGTGAAGTAAACATTACTGTTTAATACCTTTGCTTCGCACCCTAAAATAGAAATGGAGAAACACCATCGCAACTTAAAATAGAAACGGAGAAACCCCTTCGCACCCTACAATAGAAATGGTGAAACCCGCTCCGCACCCTCAAATAGAAATGGAGAAACCCACTCCGCACGCTCAGATAGAAATGGAGAAACCCGCTGGGCGCCCTCAGATAGAAACGGAGAAACCCCTTCGCACCCTAAAATAGAAATGGAGAAACCCGCTTCGCACCCTAAAATAGAAATGGAGAAACACCATCGCAACCTAAAATAGCAATGGAGAAACCCCTTCGCACCCTCGAATAGAAATGGAGACACCCCTCCAGTTACTGTTATAGAAATGTATTACATATATTCACTGCTATTTCACTTATTGACTTTAGATATCGGTTAACACCAGAAGTTATCAACCCTAGAAGTTGACAATCATCTCAGCCGTTTGCCTTTGTGATAATCAGACTTGTAGGGTTGGGGAATCCTAATGTTACCCTCATCCAAAGTCAAATAATCTTTTAAATGTGTGTGATATATCATATAGCCCTTAAAATGTGTGTGATAGATCATATAGCTTTTAAAATGTGTGTAATATATCAAACTGATTTGAGGTAGCATATTTAGATAAAGTTCATTTTAAGTAAATAAAATGTTGTTTAATACACCATACTTACGTAATCTACCATATTACGCAATACGTTAAGGGAGATGGCTTTAATACCGCTGATAATATCAATGCTACCGGCATATCTACTTAATGACGGATAAATACCCCAAACTGGGCAAAGGAAAAACATGGGTGGCATTTCACGTCCAATCCATTGGTTATATAAATAATCAGCTCACTGACGTACCAGTGATAACCCTATCTACTGTACATATCACTCTATACATCATGTTAGAATATCAGGCTCCTCAAATTACACTACCTTGAAGTGGAATACGGCAACATGACACCAAGGTGAATCAGTAAAATTGACTGTCAAAGGAGGTGGTCAGGAATTATATTAGTGGATAACCCGAACCAAGGAAAGAATACGGCATTCACAGTATTTACTGGGATGATTAATTAACTTTGAAGCAATTGTGAACTTTCTAAGGACTCTAGTGATCAACATCAGTACGGACGAAGATTAACAACTAACAGGACACTCTTCTGTATCAAACCAGGGGGGGGGGGGGGGGGGGGGGCAACTATTATAATGTTTTATGTTAATGTAGGTAAAATCAGAGGCAGAATGTAGAATTCCAGAAGGAAATTCAGGAATACATTTTCTGGGATCTATTCCAATCCAAAACTATGATTGATTACACAATAGCGTACATATGAATATGTTTCATAGCATAAAGAGGAGTCTGATCAAACAAAGACCATCTACCTTATGACAAAGGGATGGGAGCAAACATAAGAAAATTGTTCACATGTGTATCAATTACACACTGTATTACGTTAGACATGTTGAGGTAAAGCCTTAAGGGATAAACCTGTCACATGACTAAATAACAAGGAAGATCGATAATCCAACAGAAATCACTATTATCGAACAGAGCACGTGAATCCTCCGAGTCACGCGTGATTAGTTTGAACGAATCCTAGAATAACAACAAACTCGGTAATATTTTGATACTAGTGAAAACTGAGAATAAAATGTCTTTGAATTAAGATTCAGAATCCTAAATATCGCAGACGATAAAGCAGCCATCAAATATCTTTTCCTAAAATGCTGAAAATAATTCAGCTGAAATAGTCCAGGATTGTATCGTCAAGCTGAGGGGCCCTCCCATCAGTGTGTTCTCAAAGTGCCGTACAGGAAATTGTGCAGACAATGTTGTTCTGAGCGTGAAGGTCAAAGTGAAGGGTATAGTCAACAATTGTGTACAAATGTCACTACAGAGTCTCCGCTATGTACTGTCCGTAACATGCGAGTCGGGGAAACGCTAGGCAATGTTCTCACGGTAAATAAACAATCAATTGACACTACTGAATGTCAGGTATAGTTTTAATTGAACCCGTGTCATGATGAAACCTGCTACCTGTTTCTGTCAACGTGCAATACTGGTTTGGCGCGAGTTAAATATTTTATTGTTAAATTATTCATTGATGAATTAGAGGAAATCGCTTTGTTGACTTCCATGGTGTAGGATGTATTTCAGTAATTTTAAGTGTTTTAGCTGCTTCATTTGTGATGATGTTTGATTAAAAGTGAAACCTTACACCATATACCACCATATAACACCATATAACACCATTTAACACTATATAACCTGCATCACTCAACTTAAGTAAACCACAGTACATCACTTCGGCACCAACAGACATATCAAACGAACTTTTCCCATTTCTTTAAAAAATCGGAAAACATCATAAGTTGATAAAATGATATTGTACTTTAAGGTCACGATACATTCCCGAACTATTTTCTCACCCATGTCAAGGAAAAACGAACGCTTTAGAAGGCCTTGTTTATTTAACACTGTCAGTTTTTATGCCCAGAGAATGGCAACAATGTGCACGGGGATATAAATCAGCCCTTTGACATATATACAAATTTATGTTTAAAAGATGACACCTTGTGTTGTCACCTGAAAATTGCCGTGACGGTATTAACATGAACTCGGATGATATTAGTTATACACGGCCTATTTAGGTTAAAGAGACCTGGTATTGCTTGCATAAGTGCCATGATGCACGAAATGATCAGATATGTCTAGTCACCTCACACATCCTTCACCTTACTCGCTATCAGTGACCACATCAGTAACATAACCAACTGACAAATCACAACTCCCATTTTCAAATATAATCTTACATTAACGAATGAAAAGGAGGATTTCGCAAAATAATAACTGATGAGTTTAATAAATTGCATCATCTTCAGAAATATTGTCCCGAGCCGAAAATATTACCGCTTATATAACTAGTAATAAAAATATTGTCCCGGACCGAGTATATAACCGGTACATGTTATATACACAAATGTTTGTCTTGACATATTATTTCCCTAGTAACTTGTAGATGCTGGCCGGTACTTAGAGGTGAGATTCAGCAGTCAAAACATAACCAAACCTGAAAATTAACCATGCGGTTAGGGTCGATTTTATCTGCATCAGACAGTAGGATTTGACTCTACCAAAGGCATAAACACTTATTTTATTTTTACCTTAAAATGCAAAGGGCGGTTGTGAATAGTATTACACAAAAATGGTATAAAGGAGGCATTTATTTTGCCCAAATCTAAATGCTCCTATCGGATAAATATATATTGAAAAAAATACCACTTGATCTGTCATTTAGATGACCCTAAAAGTCACTAGAGTTAGGTACATCAGAGAAAAAAGAATTCCATGAGATTTTTTCACGTGTTGCACCCTTACAAAATTACCCTACATATTACCTCTAATAAAGTCACAGCTCTGAAGGATAGGAAAACTTTTTTTTCTGTGATTTTTAGAGCTGTGAATACCATGGTAACAGCTTAAAAAATCCCAAAAAATGCAAAAATTTAAAATCCGGAATCAATTTACAATGTATTAATTTTTGTTTTAACAAACGTGAAGCCTGTATGTACTACTTCATACTGAATATACCAATTATAGTGTACATTTATTTTTTTCATTTTTATGCATATCATAATACAGGAGTTATTTGTTTAACAAAAAAATTGCCCATGGCCAGGCTGTCCTACTGTAGTGTGCTACCAGAGTTACCACTGATAACTAATGCAATTGGCCCTGTCACACTGTTGCGTATCGTACTACGTATGCCAGCGTATGAAAAGTTATCACCCATACGCTGGTATACGCTAACATACGCTAGGGGAACGTTAGGCATAGGTTGTATACGTTTCAAACACGCTGGCATACTCTAGCATACGCTGGCATACGCTGACATACGCTTTCAATACGCTTTCAATACGCTGGCCATACGCTACTCATATGTTCAATACGGTAAGTATACGCACAATTCTGTATTTTCAAGGGACTTTTGTGCGTATGAAAATTATATTATGAATTTTCATACGCAACTCATACGTTTCTCTCATACGCAACAGTGTGACAGGGCCTTAAAGGTATGTCGGTTCCTGTGTACGTGAAAATGGGTGACGACTGCATAATCTGTATTTGGGCGTGAACTCTCCTGCTAACTTTAGACAACATTACCATTCATATCCTTGTGACACCGGGATTCTTTTGTTATACATTTTTAATGTCATAAGTGTCTGGAGCTCTAATTTTTAATGTCATAAGCGGTACACTAAAATTATTCATACTTGCATTCCTTTCATTATCGCTGTCACAGCATGCAGGCTGTATCAGGCATCGTATTGGGCCAGAAAGGTATAGTATCATATTCTCGGGCTCTTCTCTTTCCCTTTTAGATCAGTTTCGACTTAGAAAATATTCTTTGCTCAATAAATATTGAAATATATAAACGTTCATATAGACTTCAGCTCGAATCAGAAATGTTAACGAAAACTGCTCCCCTGTAATTGTCAATATTTCGATGTAAAAGAAAAAAGAAAATCACAAATGAACAATGAGTCATTAATATGTGAAATTTGTTCTCGATTTGAGATGACAAAATAAGTAATTGATATACGAAATTTGTTTTTGATTTGAGATGATATAGTGAGTCATTAATATGTGAAATTTGTTTTTTATTTTAGTTGACATAATGAACCATTAATAAGTGAAATGTTCTCGTTCTAAGATGACATTATTTAAGCATTGATGTCATTTTTTTAGTTTCATCGGGGTATGAAACAAATTGTGTTTGCAAACTGTATGAATCCGCGTAGCGGATTCTTAACCCATTTTGTTTCATACCCCGATGAAACTAAAAATGATTGACATCAATGCTTATAATTAATTTTTGAAAATGATTTTCTAATTTAAAACATGTTTTATGTACAATTTTACTGGTTTTAAATGGGATTCTTTTTCTCAAATCAATACGCAACGTCAATTGTCGTATTGTGACGTCACATTTTTCGCGCCATTCTCGGAATTTCTTTCATAGAAGAATGAAAAGAATTTTTCGACCAATCACATTTGAGTATTTACCATGAAGACAAAGAAAAATTGAATTATTATTACTTATCTCCGACTTTCTAAGTTTTACCTTTAACGAGTGTTTACATGATTAACATTGACACAATGTACGGATCACTTTCATTTCTACTGAATCATGCTCAACTTTAGTATACATTGTAAGTTAATATCACATAGGACATACGACATACTCGCAAAAAGTAAAACATAGATGTATATATATATCAAACCGTAGAGAAAACACCGAACTACTTCAGTTAATGCTTGAATACCTCTCAATATCTTTGTTTTTTATCGTGTTTATAGACACTAAAATATGTCCTTATGTCTACATACAAGGTAGTAATACCAAAATATGGTTATCAAACATGTTCAGTAAACGTGCTTGTTTACATTCAAGGAGATAAATTTACAAATTTATGATTGATTGTGATAGCGTAACGAAGCGTACACAACCGTACATATATGTCTTAACACGTCTCAATTCTACATGTGTTCACATGACACAATTGTTCATATGTGTTCACATAACACAATTGTACATATGTGTTAACACGACACAATTGTACATATGTGTTAATACGACACAACTGAATATATGTGTTAACACGACACAACTGTACATATGTGTTAACACGACACAATTGTATATGTGTGTTAACACGGCTCAATATTATATACCGGTATCTTATGTATGTTAACATAAGACAATTCTACATATATGTTAAATAGCACAACTGTTACCAGGATACAACCCACCGCTAATCCATGAGCTATATTTAGTCACTGTTATGTAAGCATATTTCATTTCAAAATATTTTTCTTTGACCTTCAAAAATCTCTGAATGACGTTAGTGTCATACACTGTAAACTCATGCTAAATTACCTACTTTAGATCAGACTCATAAATTATTTGCACATAATACAATCGTTTTCAATGTCCAGTTTGTGACCAATCGGAGTCTATCCTACTGTTTTTCTTTAAATAGACCTGGTCTCGTAAGCGTAGATAATCTGGCCATATCAGCTAAGTTGTAAAAGACGTAAGCTTACTACATTGGCCTCACTCAATAGAGGGCAATTGGCTTTAAATATCCGTAACAGATTTCCCCTTAGGTGTCGACTTTGAAATAAAATGAATTAATATTGGCGGGAAACGAGACCTCTTATTGTTACGTACAGCATGACGGTGTGACATATGTGACGCAATAATCCCACGCATGCGTAACACCTGTTGGCAGTCACGGGGTCAATTAACAATACATACAATCATGACCAATCGAGATCCAATACGCGATAGTTACAAACAGCTTATCTTAAGTTTTCGTGTTGATTTTCGTTTTAATTTTGTGATTTTGGATTTAATGTTGTGATTTTCGTTTTAAATTAATTGCTAATACATACAGAATTACGCGAACTTCAACAATAAAGATACGGTTTTTATTTCTTGTATAACGTATTCGCCCTTAGCTTAAAACATCGAATCGGATATATCCAGCTATCAAAAGATTAAGGATATATTTCTTTTTGATGAATCTTTGTATTTTGTTGATACAGAGACTTAAATATACGAGATCATCACGTGACACCTCTAAATAGTGACCTTTCTCTTCATGTCGTTTTTATCATTATTTTTTATTTAAGAAGAAAATCTAAAATAAGATTTATATAAATCGAAGCGTCCACAGTTACGTTGTTGGAGCAGAGCTTTGATAGAAGATACAAGTTAGGTAATTAAAGC
The DNA here is from genome assembly GCF_902652985.1 of Pecten maximus. NCBI lineage: Eukaryota > Metazoa > Mollusca > Bivalvia > Pectinida > Pectinidae > Pecten > Pecten maximus. Next base: position 2,490,221 of record NC_047022.1, on the reverse strand, counting down.
TGTGATACATCAGGCTTACTCGGATACCCTCACAGCTGTGAGGCTATGGTAGACTTTGGTCACACGTTAAGGTGATATAAAACTTGATCGTTACAGAGGAGCTAGACAAGTTGTTGATTTTCCTGTTTATGGCCTACACATCAGAGTGTCGTGTTATTCTGTTACAAGGGCGTGCGACAGGGAGCTGTATTTACACCTCATCAACTTACAATTGTACACGACAATTATCACAGGGATTTACCTTTACCATTGTACACTGTAGCAGTCAAAGATTGAATTAAAATATTCAAATTCAACTGTGAGAAATGAAGCACTCAATTTTGGGAAATTGTTTGAAAATCAAATTACGTACAAAATAGCCGAGTTCCTAGCTGTGAAGAGAACGTAGTCATGTAATAGATAATCTGTATCATGCTAATGGATATCTGCATCATTTTAATGGATATCTGTATTATGCAAATTGGTATATGTACATGTATTATGCAAATGAATACCCGTATTATGTCAATGAATGTCTATGTTATGTAAATAAACAGAAAACTGTGGTATTTCTGAATGCGATTGTATTTTAGTTTTGACAATGATTTTCTACAGATGAAGCAGGATAACCCTCAGATTTAAATGTCATTTTCATATTCCTTTTCTGATTTGCTGTAAAACAGTTGATTTATTTACAAAGAATGTCCGCTGAGACGTTAGAAATACAGACTTCAAATTGATGTCGAAAACAGTTGAGAGAAGTTACTTGATAATCTTCTTAACTTCAAACCACGCCTGATAGATCAACTGCTACCACGTAATAAAACTGACAATTCCTCCGAGTATATTAGATTACTAATTAAACAGGCGATGATATTGGATTATATACATAGCATCACCACATCATACCTGTCTATGTAAGGTTTTTCTATGATTTCTTATAAAACAGACGCCAGAGCCTCACGATCATAAATAAGGAAATGTATCCGTAATATAATATCCACTTCATACATTTATGCATGAAAGTTAAACAAAAAAATTAAAAGTAAGTTAATGCCATGCACCAGCTAGTATTATACCAACATATCATTTCAACCTGTCAAAACGGTCAGACGGACAGTTAAGTTTCCGGCAATGCCCTAAAACACGATTTAATTACATAAAATATAAACGAATGTGTGCCCGGATGATGAATACGTACCCCTGGTACAGAGATAGCATTACGTTTGTTTTATACATGCATTGGCAGTGTGTCAAAGATTGTTTTTAATCATACTGGACTATTGTCATCCTGGAAATTGGCGTTAAATCTTTCGCCATCGGTTAGAATATATTTTATGGAAGATAGATTTATTTGCAATGCATCTCTAATTTATGTATATGGGAGAGGTCACAAGGGAGATTATTTTGTAAGTGTGACAGGTGACCTGGGACTCTGTTTTGTAAGTGTGACAGGTGACTTGGGACTCTGTTTTGTAAGTGTGACAGGTGACTTGGGAGTCTGTTTTGTAAGTGTGACAGGTGACTTGGGAGTCTGTTTTGTAAGTGTGACAGGTGACTTGGGACTCTGTTTTGTAAGTGTGACAGGTGACTTGGGACTCTGTTTTGTAAGTGTGACAGGTGACCTGGGACTCTGTTTTGTAAGTGTGACAGGTGACTTGGGAGTCTGTTTTGTAAGTGTGACAGGTGACTTGGGACTCTGTTTTGTAAGTGTGACAGGTGACTTGGGAGTCTGTTTTGTAAGTGTGACAGGTGACTTGGGAGTCTGTTTTGTAAGTGTGACAGGTGACTTGGGACTCTGTTTTGTAAGTGTGACAGGTGACTTGGGACTCTGTTTTGTAAGTGTGACAGGTGACCTGGGACTCTGTTTTGTAAGTGTGACAGGTTACTTGGGACTCTGTTTTGTAAGTGTGACAGGTTACTTGGGACTCTGTTTTGTAAGTGTGACATGTGACTTGGGACTCTGTTTTGTAAGTGTGACAGGTGACTTGGGACTCTGTTTTGTAAGTGTGACAGGTGACTTGGGACTCTGTTTTGTAAGTGTGACATGTGACTTGGGACTCTGTTTTGTAAGTGTGACAGGTGACTTGGGACTCTGTTTTGTAAGTGTGACAGGTGACTTGGGACTCTGTTTTGTAAGTGTGACAGGTTACTTGGGACTCTGTTTTGTAAGTGTGACAGGTTACTTGGGACTCTGTTTTGTAAGTGTGACAGTGACAGGTTACTTGGGACTCTGTTTTGTAAGTGTGACAGGTTACTTGGGACTCTGTTTTTGTTCCTAGCTGACCATTCTGGTGATAATGATAAAAATTCCTAACATTTGCCTTTGTTCCTAGCGGAAAATTACAGTGAGCTCAAAGGTTAAATTAACCCTCATTCATCTTATAGTGACTTAACCATTTACCTCTATCAGAATGAAAATTATAAATTCGCATTAATTTTGCAGGTTTTAAAACAGTCCATATATCAATCAAGTTGACAGCTTGATTATCTAAAATGTCGGAAAATAATTAACATTCACTATTTACAAATGATAATTAATTTACATTCTCCATAACATAAATTATGGATTAAATGAGAATGCTGGCGATGGAAAGAATTCAACGTTGATATTATGATAATTGCGCCACTTTAATTCACCTTCGTCGTAGTAATTTAACCTTGTGAATTCCACAAGAACGTTGAATCAACCGAATCTGTCAGCATTGCGATTCTGAGATATAATTGGCGGTTGGTCAATCGGGATCTCATTAGTTATAATTACGGTGTGGGAAATAAAGATGGTAAATTAATAAACATATCGACAAGGTTCAAGATTTTTTTTATTCACTACATCGACAATTTCCACTCCGACGAATAATCAGAGAAGTGTGTACATTATATTTGGGTTAAACATTTCAGCTGTTGAGATAGTTATCGTCTATTTAAATCCGAGCTATTGCCGCGATTTAGGCAGCTGGTTTATATAATAATACTGGCTCTCCGTGAAAGAAAACCGTTTCTAAAGAAGAATAGTTTAGCTATTACGATGTAAGTCGAAAAATAAGCTGACCGCAGCGTTATGGTGACCAATGGCTTTTAATGGTCATTCCGGACAATCAGGAATCAGCACATACAGTTTAATGTGAGTTTGGCCACCCCTGGGGCGGTGTGAATGTCGCCCCTTACCTGTTTGTGTTAGCGAGACTACACAGTATGATCACACTACTGGTATAAGTATGTGCGCACGCATCCGTGACGTTTATGTGCTGTGTGCGCAAATATTGGTGACGTTTTAAGTATTCCGAGACGTGATCATATGTTTTACAGGTAAATTTATTTTACGATGATTATACAACGCTTTTACCGTGATTTTATTATGGTATTGTCCAGATTTGACCATGGTCAGTCCGTGATGACACTGACCAATGATGACCTCAGGCTGTACGGCAGCAATGGAGCTAACAACACCTGGGGGCGATTAATTAAAATAAATCGATCCGGGTCCTCAGCACCAATTATCACGTGGGCGATCTGTACGGATTTCCAGTTCATATAGTTTCTAAATCAAGATCATCATATGGAGTTCGACACCTGACTGGAAAGGGCCACATAGCCGCGCCCATGTCCGTCTCAGGGAGCAGTCACGTCACCCGAACATAACAATCTCCGTGAAATGGAGACGGAAATCATGTCAAACCGAACCAACCTAAGCAGAGTTCATCTAAGCGTTCTTCGACCTAAATTAATCCTCCATCTTGAAGGTCTCCGTTGAGTAACTTGACAAAGTTAAGAAAAGCGGCTTTAACGAGCATTTCTCCTTAATTAGGTTATGGTATGTACGTTGAACTTTGGCCAGATCAAGGGAAAATAAAATTCATTTGAGAGAGGTTTTCTATCATTGTATCTACTTTCACATGTAAGTTCCTAATGGTTTGAACGCATTTGAAAATGCACGACTTGTCAGCGTACGATGGGAGGTATCGAAACACCGAAATCCTCTGACTAACACACCTTGTTTAATCAGAGACGTGAATATAAATCTGATATACAAGTCTCTGGTTTAATGCTTGACACGAATCGGCATTATCGACAATTGTCACAGCCAATCGCTACTCGGCGATAGGGTTTTTTGAAATTCTTGAAGAAAACGTGTATGATCGTATCAACTGTAGTATTGGGGATGGATATTGTCAAAAACTATATTTTATATTTAATATGATTGTGAAACTCCATCAAACTGTTACATGTACACTGTAAAAGTATTTACATTTATGAAAACATTCATCAACATGACCGGCCCCTATATCACAGTTTAGCTTTTAAAACAAAACGTACGACAATTTGCCGATTGATTCATTATACAGCAGATGGCGTACATACCTGGCAACCGTCCAAAATCCAGGTCGCCGATCTCTAAAAGGATGTTACTACAGGTACAAGTGGGTTATACTGTATACACATGCGCAGTCAATTCGAAAATATGAACGGACATTTTAAAAAAAATCACGCGATGTGAGTTTATATTGAGACCACGGTCGTCTGTTTCCGGTTAGTATTAACAATTAGTCCCTACTCATGCTATATCAAAAAGGTGTAACACTCGATAAACCGGAAGTGTAGGATGATTAGGTAGTGAACAGTTTGATTTTATGTCGGACCTGTAAATCGAAGTCGGCACCTCCGGACCATACGAGCTCTCTAAAATCACCCTTCCTTTCCCAGAAACGTCATTCGATGACTCTCGGAGACGTAGTTTACTAACACTGACTTCCGAATGGGCCTGTATATTTTCCTACTAAGACGTTTATATTTCAAAAGTTATTCAGTTTTTTCCAGATCGAAAATCAGATAAAGTGCTCAGTACGTATCGCTTATTTATCGATTAAATATAGACTGTAGGGTCCACAAACGATATATGTCGGACAAATATAATGGTAATAATAATTGGCCGCCATCCCCAGTACGTCTGTCCACATACAAGCTGTGTATCTCAGGGGTAAACAAACCTACCGTGGTAATCTTAGAATGACACAAGTAATTAATTATCTGGTAAGATAACTACATCATTCTTAATCCGTAACTTCTTGAATTTTGATCCTCTTCTTACGTACTGCGCTAGGTTATGTACGGTTTCCTCTTACTACGTACGGTACATCCAGGACGTACGATAGGACGTACGATATGACGTACGATAGGACGTACGATACACCTAGAACGAACGATAGGACGTACTGTACACCTAGGACGTACGATACACATAGGACGTACGATATACCTAGGACGTACGATAGGACATACGATACACCTAGGACGTACGATAGGACGTACGATACACCTAGGACGTACGATACACCTAGGACGTACGATAATTTTAGGACGTATGTATAAAACTGTTCTAGTTTCCATTCGGGAATGTCTTGATGAGTGGACCCAAAGGATTTGTGATCTGAATACAAACTTGATTTTGTTTAAACACGCCTATGGGAAATATATCAAATGGAGGCGACAACCCACCACAGTTTAATGTACATCATGTCTTGACTTAGCAAATCATAGAAATATTCGAACAGGTGTTGATTTCTTATCAGAAAACAAATCAGAATGCACTGAAAGGTGACGAGCTCACATAAACACAGAAGCAAGTAAAAGTTTGTTTTCAATAAGCCAATCGTCAGCCACCGCAGCTTGGATCGAAAATCAAACGACAAATGAAATCTGAAATCATTGTATAAATCCCGTGATTTTTTACAGGAGGAAGGAATTCACAGCTACTGAATGTAAGGTTGTAGTCAAAGTATGCAATATAAAGTAGCATTATAATCGTCTCCTGAATCAATATTCAGATTAATTTGATATTTAATAAGTCGGTTTCTCAATATCTCCCTGTATATGTCTACTGCTATTGTAACAAATTAACACTGATTACTATGGTAACATATAAACACTGGTGTCTATGGTAACATATTAACACTGGTTACTATGGTAACAGATTAACACTGGTTTCTATGGTAACAGATTGACAGTGGTTTCTATGGTAACAGATCGACACTGGTTTCTATGGTAACAGATTAACACTGGTTTCTATGGTAACATATTAACACTGGTTTATATGGTAACAGATTAACACTGGTTTCTATGGTAACAGATTGACACTGGTTACTATGGTAACATATTGACACTGGTTTATATGGTAACAGATTAACACTGGTTTCTATGGTAACAGATTGACACTGGTTTCTATGGTAACATATTAACACTGATTTCTATGGTAACAGATTGACACTGGTTTCTATGGTAATAGATTGACACTGGTTTCTATGGTAACAGATTGACACTGGTTTCTATGGTAACTTATTAACACTGGTTTCTATGGTAATAGATTGACACTGGTTTCTATGGTAACAGATTGACACTGATTTCTATGGTAACATATTAACACTGGTTTCTATGGTAACATATTAACACTGATTACGTATTCACTTAGATTCATCGCAGCCCAAACTATAGATACCGTATTAATAAAACAACAATGTATATAGATCATCTTTCATGTTCGACAGATATTAATGTCTGTGGCCACCTGTTATAAAATATTCCACTAATAGGGACAGTATCGCGACATAGATGTTAATGCAAAACAAAGTGACAGTGATCTCACAGTCTGACACAGAGGGACAGTGATTTCACAGTGTAACACACAGGGACAGTGATTTCACAGTGTAACACACAGGGACAGTGATTTCACAGTCTGACACAGAGGGACAGTGATTTCACAGTCTGACACACAGGGACAGTGATTTCACAGTGTAACACACAGGGACAGTGATTTCACAGTCTGACAAACAGGGACAGTGATTTCACAGTCAGTCACACAGGGACAGTGATTTAACAGTCAGACACACAGGGACAGTGATTTCACAGTGTAACACACAGGTACAGTGATTTCACAGTGTAACACACAGGGACAGTGATTTCACCGTCAGACACACAGGGACAGTGATTTCACAGTCAGACACAGAGGGACAGTGATTTCACAGTCAGACACACAGGGACAATGATTTCACAGTCAGACACAGAGGGACAGTGATTTCACAGTCAGACACACAGGGACAGTGATTTCACAGTCAGACACAGAGGGACAGTGATTTCACAGTCAGACACACAGGGACAATGATTTCACAGTCAGACACAGAGGGACAGTGATTTCACAGTCAGACACACAGGGACAGTGATTTCACAGTCAGACACAGAGGGACAGTGATTTCACAGTCAGTCACACAGGGACAGTCATTTCACAGTCAGACACACAGGGACAGTGATTTCAGTCAGACACACAGAGACAGTGATTTCACAGTCAGACACACAGAGACAGTGATTTCACAGTCAGACACACAGGGACAGTGATTTCACAGTCAGACACACAGGGACAGTGATTTCACAGTAAGTCACAGAGGGACAGTGATTTAACAGTCTGACACACAGGTACAGTGATTTCACAGTGTAACACACAGGGACAGTGATTTCACAGTCAGACACAGAGGGACAGTGATTTCACAGTGTAACACAGAGGGACAGTGATTTCACAGTCAGACACACAGGTACAGTGATTTCAAAGTCAGACACACAGGGACAGTGATTTCACAGTCAGACACACAGGGACAGTGATTTCACAGTCAGACACAGAGGGACAGTGATTTCACAGTCAGACACACAGGGACAATGATTTCACAGTCAGACACAGAGGGACAGTGATTTCACAGTCAGACACACAGGGACAGTGATTCCACAGTCAGACACAGAGGGACAGTGATTTCACAGTCAGTCACACAGGGACAGTCATTTCACAGTCAGACACACAGGGACAGTGATTTCAGTCAGACACACAGAGACAGTGATTTCACAGTCAGACACACAGAGACAGTGATTTCACAGTCAGACACACAGGGACAGTGATTTCACAGTCAGACACACAGGGACAGTGATTTCACAGTAAGTCACAGAGGGACAGTGATTTAACAGTCTGACACACAGGTACAGTGATTTCACAGTGTAACACACAGGGACAGTGATTTCACAGTCAGACACAGAGGGACAGTGATTTCACAGTGTAACACAGAGGGACAGTGATTTCACAGTCAGACACACAGGGACAGTGATTTCAAAGTCAGACACACAGGGACAGTGATTTCACAGTCAGACACACAGGGACAGTGATTTCACAGTCAGACACACAGGGACAGTGATTTCAAAGTCAGTCACACAGGGACAGTGATTTCACAGTCAGACACAGAGGGACAGTGATTTCACAGTCAGACACACAGGGACAGTGATTTCACAGTCAGACAAACAGGGACAGTGATTTCACAGTCAGACACACAGGGACAGTGATTTCACAGTCAGACACACAGGGACAGTGATTTCACAGTCAGACACACAGGGACAGTGATTTCACCGTGTATAATATATATGTCGTTTGGAATGTTTCCTAATAAAAATATTGGAGTTCTTTATGACGAAGCACTAGTCGTCTGCACACTGTCAATATTTGATTTGCTATTGAATTAAATCTAAAAAACTGTTTACACGATGACACCGAACATAGATAGCCTGCACAATGTTATACCACTAGAATCAAGGATGTATAAACCAGATCGTTCGAGTGGGGTCGTTTCGTGAGCGGAGCGGCCGGTGTAACGATGAAAAGGGACCCCGGTTCCATTACCAACGGTTGTTAATTTTCCAGACCGGCATCGAAAACTTGAACAGGAGATTATCATTCAAAAGACAAACTAGAGTGTGCTGTGTTTTATTTGACAGTATTTAATGAAATTTTTATAGTGTCGTTCAGACACGGGAGGATCACGTGTCTACGCTGACATTCATGGCTATTTAGCCTTACGTTAATATTTAAAATATAGTTTGTTTTGAAATGTATCGTTCGCCTCTTATATGACCTGCATTCAAGGTTACAAGTTGACATGTTCTATTTGACAGTATATCTGGACATTACTGTAATGAATTACATATTGTATGACGTGTGTTATCTATCCTTAACAATACAATTGTTGACTACAAATCAAGTCATTAATACTTACCACGGTATTTTTAAGTTCTCTATACAAATACTGACTTAGATTTGAAAAAGAAACGAAGCTTTATAAAGTTTACCGTATGTACATGTATTAACGATTGAAGTCTGAAAAATAATCAAATTTAACGTTCTATTTCAGATATCCAGTTATATCAAATTAAACGATAGTATTATATACCAAATCATTGTCACCCTTGATGCTCTTCTCAAAAAAATGATATTGTGTTGCTGTAAAACTGTATCTATATTTGATGTTTTTTATATGTATTCCATGTACTTATAATATGCAAAAAAACGAATAAAGATATTTAAAACTGCAACTTTAATATATTGTGAGTGTAAATGTATATGTGGGTTAGAGGAAGGCGAGGGAAAATTGTTGTTAATGATAGTTTTTAAAGAAAAAAAACAATTTAAATTTTAGTTTTGGACTGACACCAGTTCGGGTGTATACCATGTCGTCACGTATGGTTCCTTTGATTGATTAGTGTAAATATTGGACGTATTGCCCCATACAACTCACGAGCATCGGTTAGTATCCAACTATACCTCTATCTAATTTTACAGCTGGGCGTATTAGAGTAGCTAATGTACAAGCAGTGACAAGTTCTACCCTAAAAAGGTCGACACTAGGAGAGCTACCTGTTCGACAGGCATATTTGCTTTTTTGGAGAAAAGTTTAAGATTACTTTTCAAATAAAGATATATGAAGTTTATCTACAGGTCAAACCAACCACACTCTGACACACATATATAGATAATGTTATAGATATAAATTCTTATCGTCGCACGCCGGAATTTACCTATAAAATCCGATAGCATATAATTTGACAATGTCAATCGAAACTGTATGTAATTCTATTTAATTTTGGAATACGTGCTATGCCATCACTTTCATCGTTCACACGACGTACCCTTGGTATTGTTTGCGATATATACAACACTTGGCATGTATCTATTAATTATTGTTAATTGACGATTCTTTGTCTCGACAAATTATGCGTACTTTTTGTGAACGGAAAACGCATTGCCTGGATATCTTCAAAAAATCTAAAAAAAATATTCTAATATCTGATCTCAAAACAGGACTAAAATGAACAAGAGGCACAATGGGCCTGTATCACTAACACGATTTTTACCTCATTGGACCTTCTCTATCGATCCAATCAATCAATGGCAAATATCTAGATTCTATGTCTTTTGGTTCATAAGACGTTGTTGTTTGGTTGTATCAACCAATTTGACCCCTGTGACCTTGAATATAGCTCAATGGTATGACTCCAGAAACGTAACATCCAGGTACAGTCATCGTAGGCCTCTTTGTTAAATCAGAAGAAAATGTTCGAGTGTTTTCATACAGCCCAACATTTGTAACTTTGATTATTTATCAAATTCATTTGCAATATAGGTAGAACGCTTTTATGTTTGTGATTTGTGTGTTCGAGATAGCTAGTGTCACATCAAATAGGTGTTACAGTCAACCATAATTAACTCGAACTCTGATTACTCGAAGACTCTGCTTAATTGGAACAATATCTCGGTCCCGACATTAAAAGTTCCACGTGCAATATATTCGGTTATATCTCAAATGCCCGTTTTTTTCATAACCCGCTAACTTCGAGATAAGGAGGTTAGACAGTAAATATACATATAATTGATAAGACACCGTTTACCCGTTTACATATCTATAACCCTACTGTCAGTTAGGGGGCGCGGGGGGGGGGGGGGGGGGGGGGGGGGGGGGGGGGCCTGATCCGGGGTACAAATTGACGATTCGAGATAAATTTATGATGTTAATTACAAGGCCAGTATGACAGGTAATTCATACCTTATAAATAACAGAAAAGCAGAACTTCAAAGGTCTCTAAAATACTGTCCATCACTTTTACCGGTCAAATACGTATGTATACGTACATCAATATTTCACTGTGATCAACTGGTCGTGTTATCGACACGATGTCAATCAAATCAAGTCATCCCTGAATTATCCTATCTCATGTCCGAACGTCGCTACGGACAAATCTACAAATCTATTATTACGTGTAAGCCCGGGGGTGGGGCAGTGTTATCATTAATTATCTCATGCCATTCCGAAATAGCTGTGGGTTACAGCTTACGTCACGATTGACCACAGACACCGTCAGCTAACCTAGTGACACACTCCACGGTATTAAACGGACGTGTGCAGGTCCCACACAAACGGAGTCAATTCGTGATGTATCGGTTATTTTTTCTATAAACACCGATTAAACCTAGATTGAAGTTCAATGTTACACCAGTCACGTGTTCACTTTTGTATTTAAGGTGAACATTTTACTACAGATCCCGTATCGGACAGAAAAGTGCACATTGTTCTATAGATCTCGTATCAGACAAAAAAAGAACATTTTTCTATAGATCTCGTATCGGACAGAAAATTGAACATTTTTCTATAGATCTCGTATCAGACAGAAAATTGAACATTTTTTTTCTATAGATCTCGTATCGGACAGAAAAGTGAACATTTTTCTATAGATCTCGTATCAGACAAAAATTGAACATTTTTTTTCTATAGATCTCGTATCAGACAGAAAAGTAAATATTTTTCTATAGATCTCGTATTGGACAGAAAATTGAACATTTTTCTATAGATCCCGTATCGGACAGAAAATTGAACATTTGTCTATAGATCTCGTATCAGACAGAAAATTGAAAATTTTTCTATAGATCCCGTATCGGACAGAAAATTGAACATTTTTCTATAGATCTCGTATCAGACAGATCACTGTGATGTTCACTGTTTTACGAACTCTCTGTCGTGTAGTTGTTATGGAATTATCTGTCAGACCACAGGACCCTCAAAGCCACTATCTATAAGTACAAGCTGGGCGAACACTGCTAAACGTTTATGAAGATCACTCCGTAACGTAAACAATAAAATTGTTTTGCTTCGTTTTTGTAAGCGTGATAGGTTGTGGCTTTTCTCCGGGTACTCCGGCTTTCCTCCGACTCCTAAACCTGGTACGTCCTTAAATGACACTGGCTGTTAATAGGACGTTAAACAAAAACAAACAAAGCCAAACTGGTCTACGGTCAGTACCTGGCAACTGCCCCACGTAGGTTTCGAATTCGCAACTCAGAGGTGGAGGGCTAGTGATAAAGTGTCGTGACACCTTAATCACTCGGGCACCGCGGCCCCTGTGTTAGAGTGATGGTCCCAAAATTCCGGATAGATAGACATCACAGGCCCCTGTGTTAGAGGCAGTGCTGGTCCCACCATTCCGGGTCTATAGACAACACAGGCCCCTGTGTTAGAGGCAGTGCTTGTCCCACCATTCCGGGTCGATAGACAACACAGGCCCCTGTGTTAGAGGCAGTGCTGGTCCCACCATTCCGGGTCTATAGACAACACAGGCCCCTGTGTTAGAGGCAGTGCTGGCCCTACCTGTTTACATAGCTCCCCGTGTAGTACTGGTAAATGTGACGGGAACTTCATTAGTTCATTCAAACAGGAAATCAATCCACATAGGATGTTAGTACAGAGTACAAACTGGTCAGTGCCGATCCATTTAAATAAAACTATTCTTACTAGAAATAGTTCCACTGCCGTTCAACATCCGTGATACGCAAACAGCGATGTTTACTTTTCACTTAAATATTTAAATTTCTCACGGTAGTACTAAAAGTCAACATTTCGTTTAAATATTGTTCTAATTGCTCAAACTATTTATTCTAATTTATAAAGAAAGCTCTGATTTCAATGGACGCTTTCATACTATTTCATAGCGTTTTAATTATTTGAAATATTGATATTTTAAAATCGGCTACTCGGTTGGGATTTACTTAATCAACGAAAGCGACAACAATTTAGAGGAACTGACAATGATTCAAAAAGGCATGAAGAATTGAAATAAAAGACAAAGAAATACAGTAATATGGACAATGAATTGAAAAATTATACCATCATATATATCTACCCATATACACAGCTAACATTACAATAACCGTATATATGTACCCATATACACAGCTAACATTACAATAACCGTATATATCTACCCACATACACAGCTAACATTACAATAACCGTATATATCTACCCATATACACAGCTAACATTACAATAACCGTATTTATCTACCCATATACACAACTAACATTACAATAACCGTATGTATCTACCCATATACACAGCTAACATTACAATAACCGTATATATCTACCCATATGCACAGCTAACATTACAATGACCGTATACTCGTATCTACCCATATACACAGCTAACATTACAATAACCGTATTTATCTACTCATATACACAGCTAACATTACAATAACCGTATTTATCTACTCATATACACAGCTAACATTACAATAACCGTATTTATCTACTCATATACACAGCTAACATTACAATAACCGTATTTATCTACCCATATACACAGCTAACGTTACAATAACCGTATTTATCTACTCATATACAGAGCTAACATTACAATAACCGCATTTATCGAAGCATTTAAAGCTGACATTACAATAACCGTATCTATCTTACCATATATGAGCAGATGACATTGCCATAACCATGTTTAGCGAACCTTGAAAACATGACATTGCAATTACCGTACCTACATATTACTGAGGGTACGATGTCGTGATATCTGATAAACACAGGTTTTCTTATAATGCACTCTTCTATTCAGACCTACAATTGCATTACCTTATCCAAAATAAGTATACCTGTCTACAGCAAACACATGTAATTACTTTACTTTATCTGAAATAAACATACCTATCTATACCGAACATCTGTAGTTACTTTACTTTATCTGAAATTAACATACATGTCTATACCGAACATCTGTAGTTAATTTAATTTATCTGAAATTAACATACCTGTCTATACCGAACACCTGTAATTACTTTACTTTATCTGAAATTAAACATACCTGTCTATACCGAGCATCTGTAGTTAATTTAATTGATCTGAAATTAACATACCTGTCTATACCGAACACCTTGATATATTTTACTTTATCTGGAATTAACATACCTGTCTATACCGAACACCTTGATATATTTTACTTTATCTAAAATTGACATACCTGTCTATACCGAACACCTTGAAATATTTTACTTTATCTGGAATTAACATACCTGTCTATACCGAACACCTATAGTTACTTTACTTTATCTGAAACATACACCTGTCTATATCACAGCTGATGACTCCTAAACCTGCGCTATTTTGACGACCACGTGACATGGTTTAGACTGCGATCACAGTAGCTACCTATAGCGTGCCAATTCCGTGACATACATATCGAGTCCTCCCGTGTTCTACATCAATGTGTCATTCGATGTGAAATTTGGTCGGACTTCCATAGCTCTCTAAACACAAAACACAATTCCGGTTTTACATGTTTCCGGATTAAAGAGGATTCCAAATAAAAATGTAACAGATTTACATGTCGTTAAGTGCTCAATTTAATGGTTAAACGTTCACTTATCAAAGATTTCTGGGCGGAAGGTTTGGTAAAGACAGTTTAAATATAAAGATGATAATACTATTCAGTAAAGTCATATTTAAGGTAAAGTTAATGATTTCTTTCGAAGTATTCCGAAAAGACAGATTTTAGGTAAAGTTGATAATTCTATCGAGGTATTCGGTATAGTCAGATTTAAGGTAAAATTGATGGTTTTATCGAAGTATTCGGTTTAGTCAGGTTTAAGGTAAAGTTGATGGTTCTATCGAATTATTCCGTAAAGACAGATTTAAGGTAAAGTTGATAATTTTATTGAAATATTTGGTATAGACAGCTTTTAAAAATGTGAATTTAACTGCTGTTTTACAGGCGATGTTCAGGGTGCTGTACCGGTAAGATACACAGATTACGACATTCTATAATATCCTAACATTACGACATTCTATAATATCCCAACATTACGACATTCTATAATATCCCAACATTACGACATTCTGTAATATCCCAACATTACGACATTCTATAATATCCCAACATTACGACATTCTGTAATATCCCAACATTACGACATTCTATAATATCCCAACATTACGACATTCTGTAATATCCCAACATTACGACATTCTATAATATCCCAACATTACGACATTCTGTAATATCCCAACATTACGACATTCTATAATATCCCAACATTACGACATTCTATAATATCCCAACATAACGACACTCTATAATATCCCAACATTACGACACTTTATAATGTCCCAACATTACGACACTCTATAATATCCCAACATTACGACACTCTATAATATCCCAACATTACGACATTCTATAATATCCCAACATTACGACACTCTATAATATCCCAACATTACGACATTCTATAATATCCCAACATTACGACACTCTATAATATCCCAACATTACGACATTCTATAAAATCCCAACATTACGACATTCTATAATATCCCAACATAACGACACTCTATAATATCCCAACATAACGACATTCTATAATGTCCCAACATTACGACACTTTGTAATGTCCCAACATTACGACATTCTATAATATCCCAACATTACGACACTCTATAATATCCCAACATTACGACATTCTATAATATCCCAACATTACGACATTCTATAATATCCCAACATTACCAAAGCATATCTTATAAACATCTACAATAAACAGGCAACAATGGGTAAACACTCATTTATCTTAATTTACAGGAAATATTTCAAATTAAAGAAATGGATTACTTAATTTGATCACTGTGTTTTTACAATAATTTTATCAGGATATACAGACACACGTTTTATCTAAATACGACAGTGAACACAGGTGTTACTGGCTGACGACTCGCGCCTGGGCTCAGAGTTCACACAGAAGCTTTATCGTATAAAACAAATTTAAATGAGATAAAGTCTAGGTTAGAGTCAGGCACACGTACATATTAAATAAGTACAATCCACATCAATTAAACATTGGCTCGTTTAATGACGTTTCACAGTAAGCAGACATATCAAATACGTCTAAATCAATTTAAACTCCCGGCCACAAACCGCCTCAATGGTGGTTGGGTCGGCAGTTTAAATTGATTCAAACATATACGATATGTATTTTAAATGAGTTTATGCACATGTATAAATTATCCGCACTCAGAGAAAAAAAAATATACGGATAGAAATATTGTATGGAATCGTACGCTGTATTCATATGTAAATGAAAATGTAATTTAAAAGCCATATATATAGAAAACGGACCGAAATAAACTATTGAAATCTATCGATAGACATGTAGTTCTTTGAAAGAGAAAAGTAAAAATACAGATCAACCCCATATCATCGTTGGTGAGTAGCGTATCAGGTGTCGACGGCTGATATTAGAGAGTGTAGGAAAAAACACGAAAAGATTTTTTTTGTTTTTTTCTAGAAATATTAAGTAAAAAAAAAATACACTTACCACAAGGAATAGAATGCATATATAGAGAGACGGCGTCATGGCTGCCCGGGGGTTGTCAACTACTAATCTTAATAACGTCTCCAGGAAACAGGTGTAACTCTCTTCACAAGCGGTGTCCTGTTTTTACTGGCCTCTGGAATAGAAACCTTCTATCAGAAATCCCTCGGTGATGGTCCTATGTCATCTCATAAAGACAACAACACACTTTCACTTTCAGATCGATATGAATAGATAATATCTATGTCAACTATTTTTCAACAGTAGAGATATATATCCCACTCAATTCCAAAGTAAGGGAATCCTAACAAGATTACAGTGTAAATGTGTACGTTGTGTTAAATGTCCTCACTGGATAAATAAAGTGTCCATTTCACAAATGTTTGTCTCCCTCAGTCATAACGACGTTCATCCCAACCGCGACACTCGCTCACTGCCTGTCAAACCCCATACACCGCGTGTTTATAATGTTAGCCCAACACAGTGGCGCTCTGTATGACACTGCGCTCTCCCTACTGACCGACAACGGGCTTTCTCGCTCCACTTTAACAAAATCGGACATTTATATCAAAATTGACGGAACCTTGTATTTTATAATAAGGTTTAGTATACTGACCAGCGCAGCATCCTAACCAGTCGTTTATATATAATATTCCCAGAACTTTGCTGTGCATTACTTGTTTCAAAATATTAAAACACAGATATGTTGTTTACGTTTTTATCAAATATATAATATGATATAATAATTAGGAGTTCAAAAACATAATGTGCTGTAGATAATGTAGAGTAATGTATTGAGATGTAGTATGATGTAGAGTCATGTTAAGTGAGGTAGAGTGATGTAGTGTGATGTAGTGTGATATATTGTGATGTAGTGTGATGTAGTGTAATGTAGTGTGATGTTGTGTGATGTTGTGTGATGTAGTGTGATGTAGAGTGATGTTGTGTGATGTCTTATAATGTAGAGTGATGTAGAGTGATGTAGTGTGATGTAGTGTGATGTAGTGTAATGTAGTTTGATGTAGTGTGATGTTGTGTGATGTAGTGTGATGTTGTGTGATGTAGTGTAATGTAGTGTAATGTAGTGTGATGTAGTGTGATGTAGTTTGATGTAGTGTGATGTAGTGTGATGTTGTGTGATGTAGTGTGATGTATTGTGATGTATTGTGATGTAGTGTGATGTAGTTTGATGTAGTGTGATGTCATGTGATGTAGTGTGATGTAGTGTGATGTAGTGTTATGTCATGTGATGTAGTGTGATGTTGTGTGATGTAGTGTGATGTAGTGTGATGTTGTGTGATGTAGTGTGATGTAGTGTGATGTCATGTGATGTAGTGTGATGTAGTGTGATGTAGTGTGATGTCATGTGATGTAGTGTGATGTAGGGTGATGTAGTGTGATGTAGTATGATGTCATGTGATGTAGTGTGATGTAGTGTGATGTAGTGTGATGTTGTGTGATGTTGTGTAATGTAGTGTGATGTAGAGTGATGTCATGTGATGTAGTGTGATGTAGTGTGATGTCATGTGATGTTGTGTGATGTAGTGTGATGTAGTGTGATGTCATGTGATGTTGTGTGATGTAGTGTGATGTAGTGTGATGTCATGTGATGTAGTGTGATGTCATGTGATGTATTGTGATGTCATGTGATGTATTGTGATGTATTGTGATGTAGTGTGATGTCATGTGATGTAGTGTGATGTAGTGTGATGTCATTGTGATGTAGTGTGATGTAGTGTGATATAGTGTGATGTTGTGTGATGTTGTGTGATGTATTGTGATGTAGTGTGATGTAGTGTGATGTAGTGTAATATAGTGTGATGTAGTGTAATGTAGTGTGATGTATTGTGATGTGTGATGTAGTGTGATGTAGTGTAATGTAGTGTGATGTATTGTGATGTATTGTGATGTAGAGTAATGTAGAGTGATGTTGTGTGATGTCTTATGATGTAGAGTTATGTAGAGTGATGTATTGTGATATAGTGTGATGTAGTGTGATGTAGTGTGATGTAGTGTGATGTAGTGTGATGTCATGTGATGTCATGTGATGTCATGTGATGTAGTGTGATGTATTGTGGTGTATTGTGATGTAGTTTGATGTATTGTGATGTAGTGTGATGTAGTGTGATGTTGTGTGATGTAGTGTGATGTAGTGTGATGTAGTGTGATGTAGTGGTGTGATGTATTGTGATGTATTGTGATGTAGTGTGATGTAGTGTGATGTATTGTGATGTAGTGTGATGTTGTGTGATGTATTGTGATGTATTGTGATGTAGTTTGATGTCATGTGATGTTGTGTGATGTTGTGTGATGTTTTGTGATGTAGTGTGATGTAGTGTGATGTAGTGTGATGTAGTGTGATGTCATGTGATGTAGTGTGATGTCATGTGATGTATTGTGATGTAGTGTGATGTAGTGTGATGTAGTGTGATGTAGTGTGATGTAGTTATATTGTGATGTTGTGTGATGTTGTGTTATGTAGTGTGATGTAGTGTGATGTAGTGTGATGTAGTGTGATGTAGTATGATGTCGTGTGATGTAGTTTGATGTTGTGTGATGTTGTGTGATGTAATGTGATGTAGTGTGATGTAGTGTGATGTAGTGTGATGTCGTGTGATGTAGTTTGATGTTGTGTGATGTTGTGTGATGTAATGTGATGTAGTGTGATGTAGTGTGATGTTCTGTGATGTAATGTGATATAGTGTGATGTAGTGTGATGTAGTTTGATGTTGTGTGATGTAGTGTGATGTAGTGTGATGTCATGTGATGTAGTGTGATGTTGTGTGATGTATTGTGATGTCTTGTGATGTAGTGTGATGTCATGTGATGTATTGTGATGTAGTTTGATGTAGTGTGATGTAGTGTGATGTAGAGTGATGTGTGATGTTGTGTGATGTAGTGTGATGTCATGTGATGTAGTGTGATGTAGTGTGATGTCATGTGATGTAGTGTGTCGTTGTGTGATGTAGTGTGATGTAGTGTGATGTTGTGTGATGTAGTGTGATGTAGTGTGATGTCATCTGATGTAGTATGATGTAGTGTGATGTAGTGTGATGTCATGTGATGTAGTGTGATGTAGAGTGATGTCATGTGATGTAGTGTGATGTAGTGTGATGTCATGTGATGTAGTGTGATGTATTGTGATGTAGTGTGATGTAGTGTGATGTAGTGTGATGTTGTGTGATGTATTGTGATGTAGTGTGATGTCATGTGATGTAGTGTGATGTATTGTGATGTAGTTTGATGTAGTTTGATGTTTTGTGATGCAGAGTGATGTATTGTGATGTATTGTGATGTAGTTTGATGTATTGTGATGTAGTGTGATGTAGTGTGATGTTGTGTGATGTAGTGTGATGTAGTGTGATGTTGTGTGATGTAGTGTGATGTAGTGTGATGTATTGTGATGTAGTGTGATGTCATGTGATGTAGTGTGATGTAGTGTGATGTCATGTGATGTAGTTTGATGTAGTGTGATGTAGTTTGATGTAGTGTGATGTAGTTTGATGTTGTGTTATGCATTGTGATGTAGTGTGATGTAGTGTGATGTAGTGTGATGTATTGTGATGTAGTTTGATGTAGTTTGATGTTTTGTGATGCAGAGTGATGTATTGTGATGTATTGTGATGTAGAGTGATGTTGTGTGATGGCATGTGATGTCATGTGATGTCATGTGATGTATTGTGATGTTGTGTTATGTAGTGTGATGTATTGTGATGTAGTTTGATGTAGTTTGATGTTTTGTGATGCAGAGTGATGTATTGTGATGTATTGTGATGTAGAGTGATGTTGTGTTATGTAGTGTGAGGTAGTGTGATTTCACCTTGGTATTTTACATGGATGTAAGTAGTACGATAGTATATAGCCATTGTATACATAGTAATATGAATGCATCAAATTGATGTATATCTGTATTCATCATTATGATTTAATGGGTTTATTCAATTGAATACACATATTTACACATGTTAGATTTGAAAGTGAATTTGTACATGTGTGTGAATATCGGACATATACAATATTACATTTGTACCTTTTATACAATTTCGTATGTGTTGTACATGTACATATTAACAATTACTCAATACAGAATACGTCTGCTGCCTTCCCCATCAAGTTCTAATTATAGACGGAAAACGATGAAATCAATCGTGCGGAAACTGTTTACTTTGCTCATGTCTAGTAAATATGCACCAATAAACAAAATGCTTGTTTAAAAACCATCCATGCGGAAACATAGTTTTATAAAATAACAAAAATCCAAACAAGTATCAAACGCATCTCCAAACTAGTCCAACACATGACACCGGTGAAATATCCCTCCCATCAGTAAGTAATTGTTTCGCCGATTTCCGAGGTTAAGAATGATGAACATGACTGTTTGGTGCTTGGGGATATAAGTAAAACAATTCCGGACCCGCCCCTGTTTTATATATTAGTCCGGGACATCTCGTGTCATATCAGGGGTGACAACTCATGTGTATGAGAATAGTTCACGGTAATCAGCTAATTTGCTGAAGAATATAGAACTAAACTTTTTCACAAACAATAATAAAAAAAACTCTACATGTTTTATGACTTGTATTTGGATACCGTGTATACCACATCCGTACAGAAATATATTGTATATTGTAGAGTATAGTATATTGTAGAGTATAGAATATTGTAGAGTATAGTATATTGTACAGTGTGGTATATTGTACAGTGTGGTATTGTGTACGGTGTGGTATATTGTACAGTGTGGTATATTGTACAGTGTGGTATATTGTACAGTGTGGTATATTGTACTGTGTGGTATATTGTACAGTGTGGTATATTGTACGGTTTGGTATATTGTACTGTGTGGTATATTGTACGTGTGATATATTGTACAGTGTGGTATAATGTACGTTGTGGTATAGTGTACAGTGTGGTATATTGTACATTATGGTATATTGTACAGTGTAGTATAGTGTACGGTGTGGTATATTGTACATAATGGTATATTGTACAGTATGGTATATTGTACGGTGTTGTATGTTGTACAGTGTGGTATATTGTACAGTGTGGTATATTGTACGATTTGGTATATTATACTGTGTCGTATATTGTACAGTATGGTATATTGTACTGTGTGGTATATTGTACTGTGTGGTATATTGTACTGTGTGGTATATGGTACAGTATGGTATATTGTACACAATGGTATATTGTACAGTGCGGTATATTGTACAGTGTGGTATATTGTACAATATGGTATATTATACAGTATGGTATATTGTACTGTGTGGTATATTGTACAGTGTGGTATATTGTACACTATGGTATATTATACAGTGCGGTATATTGTATAGTGTGGTATATTGTACATTATGGTATATTGTACGGTGTGGTACATTGTACATTATAGTATATTGTACGTGTGATATATTGTTTAGTGTGGTGTATTGTACGTGTGGTATAATGTACGTTGTGGTATAGTGTACAGTGTGGTATATTGTACGGTGATGTTGTGTTGTACAGTTTGGTATATGGTACAGTTTGGTATATTGTATGATGTGGTATATTGTACGATGTTGTATATTGTACACTGTGGTATATTGTACACGCACGATATGCGATGTGCGCACGCACGATGTGCGATATGTGCGATACGGATCGTGCAGGAAAATGTACGCACGATGGGCGATTGGAACGGTACATGTGCGATATGTATCATGGTCGATATAATTTGAGGAACGCGTCATCTAATTATTTAAACGTGTGGAACGATTGTAAAAGATATACAACGATTAACATTTTACGAGGCAGCTAATTACCATATTTTTGGTGAAATATATGCCAATAATTATTAGGAATGAAACTAAATACCGATGCATAGTTAAATAAGTTATCTACATGTAAATGATTATTAAAGAACTTTATATAATTTGCTCGGACGTCGTCGAAGACACCACTATGCCTTGGCGAGTCGAAGAAATGTGTATTCAGCGAGATTATATACAGGCTATTTAATACATATGTAGAACTAAACAACATATAAAACGACTTGCTTTGAATAGAAACATTTCTGTTGTGTTTAAAAATACATAATATATATGTAATTGATGTATTAAGTAAGATAAATAATCGTAGTGATGTCCGTCTACCATTCTGGTACATGTACATGTAGATGTATCACCAGGCCGTCGAAAACATCACGGATACTTGCGAGACAAAATGACGGTACTTAAATGGCAAAATTAACAGGTCATACATGTTCCATTAATGGAAACAATTGTTATGCAACACGTATATATAAAAGCGACCATCTTATATCATAATTTTATTTTTTTGTATATCTTTTCGTATAACTAGTTATTTCGTAATATTTATAACCCTATCTTTAGCTGTGCGGTTTACATCGTACAGTTGTTCGGTTTGTATCGTACATCGCACATTTGTGCGCACGATGTCTGCACGGTGTGCGCACGATGTTTTTGGAATGTTGTGCGATCACACAACTGTATATTGTACAGTTTTGTAAATTGTACATTATGGTATATTGTACAGTGTGGTATATTGAACAGTGTGGTATATTGTACAGTGTGGTACATTGTACAATATGGTACAATATGGTATATTGTACAGTGTGGTATATTGTACAGTGTGGTACAGTGGTAGGCGCTTCTAACATACACTTCCAAACGTCGGGTGAACACGGGTAGGGACAGTCGAAACACAAACCGACAGGGGTAGGGAGAGTCGAAACACAAACCGACAGGGGTAGGGAGAGTCGAAACACAAACCGACACGGGTAGGGAGAGTCGAAACACAAACCGACACGGGTAGGGAAAGTCGAAACACAAATTGACACGGGTAGGGAAAGTCGAACCGCACACCTCGGGTCTTCACCTGAGGTTACTTAATCGGCATTCTAACCGACTGAGCTGTCCCGGCCCCGTCAATCAAAACACACAGGACATTCCTAGATTAACGATACACGGATGTCTTTAAATTTCTCTATAAAGGATTTTCTTACATGTTTTGTTGAAATAGCAGGACTTTATTTTCACCGTTCACTTAAGTTTCCCTGTTTTTCCAACATATTCACATTTCCAGTGCGTCAATTACATCAAATTATAGAATATTAGCTAGTGGGGGTCGAAGTCATTTTGTACGAACTTCCGAGTAATGAATGGGCCAATTTATAACTAATAGAGGAGTCAATTTATACTAAATAATTAAGGAACCGTTCGAATACAATCTCTATATAAAGAAATTCCGGAAATACAAAGTCCACAACAATTTTAACAAGTTTTAATGATTGTTCCCATAGTAATAGCCAATGTCAAAACTACGAAAATTAAGTTTTCATTTGAATTTCCGCTGTCCAGTCTTGTCAAGACATGGCCTAGAATGTCGGCCTTTCGATGTGTGTGGTGATTATAGATGTAGGTGAAGCATCCAGGTCATGTTAATGTTTGTAAGGCATCCGATCGACGCTTAAATCATGTTTGTCAGGCATCAGTGTGACGCTTAAATTTAGTGTCTCGTGGTGTTCAACTTTTACCCACAGAGAATCACCACATTGAGGAAGTGAGAATAGATAAGGGGTCCTTAATGGGGTTTTCAAGACCCTTTCTGCATAATGAATATGTACTTTCATTATATAGAGAAAAATGTTTTACATCAAACCCAACACATCACAGATGGACATGACTAGTGTCCTGAACAGTAGGCTGATATAACCCGAGTCCTCAAAATATTATGGTGTTCCGTAAGGGCCAAATTTCCAATATCGCCCCTTCGCTCTAAACGCTCAGAAGGAGCGAAGAAGCGAAGGAGCGAAGAGGCGAAGGGGCGAAAACACGATGGCGAAGGAGCGAAACACGTTTTCGAAAGAGCAATAGAGATTCGCTCTTTAATCACGTTTAGAAGCGAAGGAGCGAAGAGGCGAAGGAGCGAAAACACGTTGGCGAAGGAGCGATTTACGAAATTTGGCCCTAACGGAACACCATACAATATACTGTTGTTTACATTGATATTAATTACATACAAGTCGCCATGTCACAACAATAACGTGACGTAATATAGCGGCCTTATGTACGTGATCATATACTCTTAAGAATTATTGTAAGGCAATTCACCATACGTGGGTGTGACAGAAAACATTTCACCATACGTGGGTGTGACAGAAAACATTTCACCATACGTGGGTGTGACAGAAAACATTTCATCATACGTGGATGTGACAGAAAACATTTCACCATACGTGGGTGTGACAGAAAACATTTCATCATACGTGGGTGTGACAGAAAACATTTCACCATACGTGGGTGTGACAGAAAACATTTCATCATACATGGGTGTGACAGAAAACATTTCACCATACGTGGGTGTGACAAAAAAAATTTCATCATACATGGGTGTGACAGAAAACATTTCACCATACGTGGATGTGACAGAAAACATTTCACCATACGTGGGTGTGACAGAAAACATTTCACCATACGTGGGTGTGACAGAAAACATTTCACCATACGTGGGTGTGAGAGAAACATTTCACCATACGTGGGTGTGACAGAAAACATTTCACCATACGTGGGTGTGACAGAAAACATTTCACCATACGTGGGGGTGACAGAAAACATTTCATCATACGTGGGTGTGACAGAAAACATTTCATCATACGTGGGTGTGACAGAAAACATTTCACCATACGTGGGTGTGAGAGAAAACATTTCACCATACGTGGGTGTGACAGAAAACATTTCACCATACGTGGGTGTGACAGAAAACATTTCACCATACGTGGGTGTGAGAGAAACATTTCACCATACATGTGTGTGACAGAAAGCATTTCACCATACGTGGATGTGACAGAAAACAATTCACCATACGTGGGTGTGACAGAAAACATTTCATCATACGTGGGTGTGACAGAAAACAATTCACCATACGTGGGTGTGACAGAAAACATTTCATCATACGTGGGTGTGACAGAAAACATTTCACCATACGTGGGTGTGACAGAAAACATTTCACCATACATGGGTGTGACAGAAAACATTTCACCATACGTGGGTGTGAGAGAAACATTTCACCATACGTGGGTGTGACAGAAAACATTTCATCATACGTGGGTGTGACAGAAATCATTTCACCATACATGGGTGTGACAGAAAATATTTCACCATACGTGGGTGTGACAGAAAACATTTCACCATACGTGGGTGTGACAGAAAACATTTCACCATACATGGGTTTGACAGAAATCATTTCACCATACGTGGGTGTGACAGAAAATATTTCACCATACGTGGGTGTGACAGAAAACATTTCACCATACGTGGGTGTGAGAGGAACATTTCACCATACATGGGTTTGACAGAAAACATTTCACCATACGTGGGTGTGAGAGAAACATTTCACCATACGTGGGTGTGACAGAAAACATTTTAGGGAGAGTCGAAATATAAAACGACACGGGTAGGGAGAATCGTAACACAAACCGACACAGGTAGGGAGAGTCGAAACACACACCGACAGGGGTAGGGAGAGTCGAAACACAAACCGACACGGGTAGGGAGAGTCGAAACACAAACCGACACGGGTAGGGAGAGTCGAAACACAAACCGACATTGGTAGGGAGAGTCGAAACACAAACCGACATCGGTAGGGAAAGTCGAAACACAAATTGACACGGGTAGGGAGAGTCGAAACACAAACCGACACGGGTAGGGAGAGTCGAAACACACACCGACACGGGTAGGGAGAGTCGAAACACACACCGACACGGGTAGGGAGAGTCGAAACACAAACCGACACGGGTAGGGAGAGTCGAAGCACAAACCGACATTGGTAGGGAGAGTCGAAACACAAACTGACACGGGTAGGGAGAGTCGAAACACACACCGACATGGGTAGGGAGAATCGAAACAAAAACCGACATGGGTAGGGAGAGTCGAAACACAAACTGACACGGTAGGGAGAGTCGAAACACAAACCGACACGGGTAGGGAGAATCGAAACACACACCGACACGGGTAGGGAGAGTCGAAACACACACCGACACGGTAGGGAGAATCGAAACACACACCGACACGGGTAGGGAGAGTCGAAACACAAACCGACATTGGTAGGGAAAGTCGAACCGCATACCTCGGGTCTTCACCTGAGGTTACTTAATCGGCATTCTAACCGACTGAGCTGTCCCGGCCCCGTCAACAGGACATTCCTAGATTAACGATACACGGATGTCTTTAAATTTCTCTATAAAGGATTTTCTTACATGTTTTGTTGAAATAGCAGGACTTTGTTTTCACCGTTCACTTAAGTTTCCCTGTTATTCCAACATATTCACATTTCCAGTGCGTCAATTACATCAAATTATAGAATATTAGCTAGTGGGGGTCGAAGTCATTTTGTACGAACTTCCGAGTAATGAATGGGCCAATTTATAACTAATAGAGGAGTCAATTTATACTAAATAGTTAAGGAACCGTTCGAATACAATCTCTATATAAAGAAATTCCGGAAATACAAAGTCCACAACAATTTTAACAAGTTTTAATGATTGTTCCCATAGTAATAGCCAATGTCAAAACTACGAAAATTAAGTTTTCATGTGAATTTCCGCTGTCCAGTCTTGTCAAGACATGGCCTAGAATGTCGGCCTTTCGATGTGTTTGGTGATTATAGATGTAGGTGAAGCATCCAGGTCATGTTAATGTTTGTAAGGCATCCGATCGACGCTTAAATCATGTTTGTCAGGCATCAGTGTGACGCTTAAATTTAGTGTCTCGTGGTGTTCAACTTTTACCCACAGAGAATCACCACATTGAGGAAGTGAGAATAGATAAGGGGTCCTTAATGGGGTTTTCAAGACCCTTTCTGCATAATGAATATGTACTTTCATTATATAGAGAAAAATGTTTTCCAATATCGCCCCTTCGCTCTAAACGCTCAGAAGGAGCGAATAAGCGAAGGAGCGAAGAGGCGAAGGGGCGAAAACACGATGGTGAAGGAGCGAAACACGTTTTCGAAGGAGCAATAGAGATTCGCTCTTTAATCACGTTTAGAAGCGAAGGAGCGAAGAGGCGAAGGAGCGAAAACACGTTGGCGAAGGAGCGATTTACGAAATTTGGCCCTAACGGAACACCATACAATATACTGTTGTTTACATTGATATTATTTACATATAAGTCGCCATGTCACAACAATAACGTGACGTAATATAGCGGCCTTATGTACGTGATCATACTCTCAAGAATTATTGTAAGGCAATTCACCATACGTGGGTGTGACAGAAAACATTTCACCATACGTGGGTGTGACAGAAAACATTTCACCATACATGGGTGTGACAGAAAACATTTCACCATACGTGGGTGTGACAGAAAACATTTCATCATACGTGGGTGTGACAGAAAACATTTCATCATACGTGGGTGTGACAGAAAACATTTCACCATACATGGGTGTGACAGAAAACATTTCATCATACGTGGATGTGACAGAAAACATTTCACCATACATGGGTGTGACAGAAAACATTTCACCATACATGGGTGTGACAGAAACATTTCACCATACGTGGGTGTGACAGAAAACATTTCATCATACGTGGGTGTGACAGAAAACATTTCACCATACGTGGATGTGACAGAAAACATTTCACCATACGTGTGTGTGACAGAAATCATTTCACCATACATGGGTGTGACAGAAAACATTTCACCATACGTGGGTGTTACAGAAAACATTTCACCATACGTGGATGTGACAGAAAACATTTCACCATACGTGGGTGTGACAGAAAACATTTCACCATACGTGGGTGTTACAGAAAACATTTCACCATACGTGGGTGTTACAGAAAACATTTCACCATACGTGGATGTGACAGAAAACAATTCACCATACGTGGGTGTGAGAGAAACATTTCACCATACGTGGGTGTTACAGAAAACATTTCACCATACGTGGGTGTTACAGAAAACATTTCACCATACGTGGATGTGACAGAAAACATTTCACCGTTTTCCGGAATTAGTCGTGCCTAGCGAAAAGACCCCAAAAATATCAGAATATTGATCAACCATGAGACATTCTAGAAACAATAGAAGTTCTAAGGCGTTATTACAATTCTGAGATATCATTTTAAGGTGACCTTCAATTCACATTCTCTGATAACCTTTGACCTTATCAATAAGCAGCTCCTTGACCTGTCGGGCAGACATACTTCTAAACCTTTTGATGCTTCAATTATCGCGCGCCAGGTATCTCGAGGGATTATGTTTGTGGACATAGTGGATACTGACGAACTTTAACCCCGACAAACGATGTTGACCTTGACCCTATCA
Source organism: Pecten maximus (assembly GCF_902652985.1). NCBI lineage: Eukaryota > Metazoa > Mollusca > Bivalvia > Pectinida > Pectinidae > Pecten > Pecten maximus. The sequence continues at coordinate 2,461,416 of NC_047022.1, read as the reverse complement.
TACAATGTCTGTTTCAACTATATCGTTATCATGCCGTCTACAGGCAGAGCTTGTAGGTTAAACAATTAGTTTTGAATTGTAATATATCGTACACTGTTTGTCGTATCTATAATCAATAACTTCCATTGTTCAAATACACATATATACATCGAGTGTGTATATTTGCATTATTCTATTTTTGTACGTAACAGATTGATACCCAATTTCATATCGTAATACATCTTTTGTCAAAGGCAGGGTTAAAATAATAAAGTATTTATATAGCAAAATACATAACACAAAACATTTCTCCAAATCTAAAACGAAGACGTAAATAGCTGAACTATAATTTAGCTGTTCCACAAACAGGCCGCTACCTAGCAACAACATACACTGTAGCACAGGATACATTATCAAACACATAGAGATATCATACCACACACATAGAGATATCATACCACACACATAGAGATATCATACCACACATAGAGATATCATACCACACATAGATATATCATACCACACATAGAGATATCATACCACACACATAGAGATATCATACCACACACATAGAGACATCATACCACACATAGAGATATCATACCACACATAGAGATATCATACCACACACATAGAGATATCATACCACACATAGAGTTATCATACCACACATAGAGATATCATACACACACATACAGATATCATACCACACATACAGATATCATACCACACATAGAGATATCATACCACACATAGAGATATCATACCACACATAGAGATATCATACCACACATAGAGATATCATACCACACATAGAGATATCATACCACACACATAGAGATATCATTTTTCCCTAAAACCCAAAAATTTCCAATAATCGGCCCCTTTCCCCCTTTTTCCTAAAAACCCCGCCCCCCCCAAAAAAGGGGGGGCAAAGAAGGAAGGAGGAAGAGGCGAAAAGGGGGGCAAAAAACCCACGATGGTGAAGAAAACTTTTCAAGGAAAAGAAAAATTGCCCTTTTAAACTTTAAACAAGGGCGAAAACATTCGGGAGCGAAAAATTTCCCTACGGAACAATAAATTACTGGTTTACGAAAATTTTTTTAAACATAAAATGTGTACAAAAACACGTAATAAGGGGTTTGAGGACAATCTCAAATTTGGGAAGCATTCACCATACGGGGTTTTACAGAAAACATTTCCCCCATACTGGGTGTGACAGAAAAAATTTTCCCCATAGGGGGGTGTGACGAAAAATTTCACCAAAACGGGGTGTGCAAAAAACTTTCACTACTGGGTTGACAAAAACTTTTTCACCATACGTGGGTTTGAAAAAAACTTTTTCCCATACGGGGGTGTGCAGAAAACATTTCCCCATAGTGGGTTGAAAAAAAAACTTCACCATCTGGGTGTGACGAAAAATTATATACGGGGGTTTTGAAAAAAAACTTTAAACCATAGTGGGTGTGAAAAAAAACCATTTCATCATACGTGGGGGGTGACGAAAACATTTCACCGGGTTTCCAAAAATTTTCCCCGGGGGGGGGAAAAAACCCCAAAATACGTATTGACAAAAACATTTAACATAGGGGGTTTAAAAACTTTTTACTTCAAAAAAACATTTAAAAAAGGGGGTTTCAAAAACTTTTCTCATACTTTTGAAAAAACCCTCTTTGGGGGCAAAAAACTTAAACCCTTTTAAAAAAACTTTCAACTCGGGGTTACGAAAATTTATTTTGGGGTGGACGGGGAAATACTAACTTTAAAAACCCCAAACAGGGGTTTGGGACAAAAAACTTCACATCGTTTTTAAAAAATTTTAAAATCGTTTAAAAAAAATTTTCAAAAGGGGGTTTGAGGAAAAAAACATTAAAGGGGTTTTAGAAAAATTTTACCCTACTTTTTTGAAAAAACTTTTCCTTTTGGGGGTTCAAAAACATTTCATAAGGGGGTGTAAGCATTATTTAATTTTTGTCCTTAACAAAAAAGACCCAAAAATATCAATATTGTAAACCAGAGTTTAAAAAAATAATTTAAGTTTATTACAATTCAAACTTTTTAAAAAATTCCCTCCAAATCCAAAAAGACCTTATTTGGGGGAACAAATTAAAACTTTTCCAAACCGGGGCCCCGTTTCCGGGGGAAAATTTTGGGACAAAGGATCCCTTAACCCCACAAAAGATTTACCCCCTATATACTTTCCAACTAAGTTATCATCCCACACAAGTTATTAAAAAATTTTTTTAAAATTTAATATACAACATTTTTGGGATTTTTAAAAATAACCCCAAAAAAATAAATTATACAAAATTTTAGATTATCTTTTTTTTACTAAAATTCCCCTTTTCAACAAAAGGGAAAGGTATTAAAAAAATTTTAAAATATTTGGGGTTACCAAATAAAAAAACCTTTTTTCCCAAAACCAAAACCAAACTCTAAATTTAGTTTTTCCCCCCCCCCACCAAACCCTTCCCTTCCCCTTCTCCCTTTGTCCCCCCCTAAATTCTCCACAACATAGAAATCATACAACACATAGAGAATATCCACACATAAAATATCATCCCCACACAAGAATTCATCCACACACATAAGATATCATACCACACATAGAATACCAACCCACAAAGAGATATATACCACCAAAAAATACAAACCACCATAGAGTTATCATCCCAAACACATAGAATATCATACACACATAGAGATAAAACCCACACTAGAATATCATACCAACATAGAGATATCATACCACACACATAGAGATATCATACCACACATAGAGATATCATACCACACATAGAGATATCATACCACACATAGAGATATCATACCACACATAGAGATATCATACCACACATAGAGATATCATACCACAAATAGAGATATCATACCACACATAGAGATATCATACCACACACATAGAGATATCATACCACACATAGAGATATCATACCACACATAGAGATATCATACCACACATAGAGATATCATACCACACATAGAGATATCATACCACACATAGAGATATCATACCAACACATAGAGATATCATACCACACATAGAGATATCATACCACACATAGAGATATCATACCACACATAGAGATATCATACCACACATAGAGATATCATACCACACATAGAGATATCATACCACACATAGAGATATCATACCACACACATAGAGATATCATACCCACACATAGAGATATCATACACACACATATTATCATACCAGACATAGCGATATCATACCACACATAAATATATCATACCACACACATAGAGATATCATACCACACATAGTGATATCATACCACACATAGAGATATCATACCACAACCATAGAGATAGCATACCACACACATAGAGTTATCATACCACACATAGAGATATCATACCACAAATAGAGATATCATACCACACACATAGAGTTATCATACCACACATAGAGATTACATACCACACATAGAGATATCATAACACACACATAGAAGGATATCATCACCACATATAGAAGATATCATACACATACCACACATAGAGGATATTATACCACACACATAGAGATATCATACCACACATAGAGAATACATACAACACATAGAGATATCATACCACACACATAGAGATATCATACCACACATAGAGATATCATACCACACACATAGAGATATACCACACACATAGAGATATCATACCACACATAGAGATATCATACCACACATAGAGATATCATACCACACATAGAGATATCATACCACACATAGAGATATCATACCACACATAGAGATATCATACCACACATAGAGATATCATACCACACATAGAGATATCATACCACACATAGAGATATCATACCACACATAGAGATATCATACCACACATAGAGATATCATACCACACATAGAGATATCATACCACACATAGAGATATCATACCACACATAGAGATATCATACCACACATAGAGATATCATACCACACATAGAGATATCATACCACACATAGAGATATCATACCACACATAGAGATATCATACCACACATAGAGATATCATACCACACATAGAGATATCATACCACACATAGAGATATCATACCACACATAGAGATATCATACCACACATAGAGATATCATACCACACATAGAGATATCATACCACACACATAGAGATATCATACCACACATAGAGATATCATACCACACATAGAGATATCATACCACACATAGAGATATCATACCACACATAGAGATATCATACCACACATAGAGATATCATACCACACATAGAGATATCATACCACACATAGAGATATCATACCACACATAGAGATATCATACCACACATAGAGATATCATACCACACATAGAGATATCATACCACACATAGAGATATCATACCACACATAGAGATATCATACCACACATAGAGATATCATACCACACATAGAGATATCATACCACACATAGAGATATCATACCACACATAGAGATATCATACCACACACATAGAGATATCATACCACACATAGAGATATCATACCACACATAGAGATATCATACCACACATAGAGATATCATACCACACATAGAGATATCATACCACACATAGAGATATCATACCACACATAGAGATATCATACCACACATAGAGATATCATACCACACATAGAGATATCATACCACACATAGAGATATCATACCACACATAGAGATATCATACCACACATAGAGATATCATACCACACATAGAGATATCATACCACACATAGAGATATCATACCACACATAGAGATATCATACCACACATAGAGATATCATACCACACATAGAGATATCATACCACACATAGAGATATCATACCACACATAGAGATATCATACCACACATAGAGATATCATACCACACATAGAGATATCATACCACACATAGAGATATCATACCACACATAGAGATATCATACCACACATAGAGATATCATACCACACACATAGAGATATCATACCACACATAGAGATATCATACCACACATAGAGATATCATACCACACATAGAGATATCATACCACACATAGAGATATCATACCACACATAGAGATATCATACCACACATAGAGATATCATACCACACATAGAGATATCATACCACACATAGAGATATCATACCACACATAGAGATATCATACCACACATAGAGATATCATACCACACATAGAGATATCATACCACACACATAGAGATATCATACCACACATAGAGATATCATACCACAACCATAGAGATATCATACCACACATAGAGATATCATACCACACATAGAGATATCATACCACACATAGAGATATCATACCACACATAGAGATATCATACCGACACATAGAGATATCATACCACACATAGATATATCATACCACACATAGAGATATCATACCACACATAGAGATATCATACCACACATAGAGATATCATACCACACATAGAGATATCATACCACACATAGAGATATCATACCACACATAGATATATCATACCACACATAGAGATATCATACCACACACATAGAGATATCATACCACACATAGAGATATCATACCACACATAGAGATATCATACCACACACATAGAGATATCATACCACACATAGAGATATCATACCACACACATAGAGATATCATACCACACATAGAGATATCATACCACACATAGAGATATCATACCACACATAGAGATATCATACCACACATAGAGATATCATACCACACATAGAGATATCATACCACACATAGAGATATCATACCACACATAGAGATATCATACCACACATAGAGATATCATACCACACATAGAGATATCATACCACACATAGAGATATCATACCACACATAGAGATATCATACCACACATAGAGATATCATACCACACATAGAGATATCATACCACACATAGAGATATCATACCACACATAGAGATATCATACCACACATAGAGATATCATACCACACATAGAGATATCATACCACACATAGAGATATCATACCACACATAGAGATATCATACCACACATAGAGATATCATACCACACATAGAGATATCATACCACACATAGAGATATCATACCACACATAGAGATATCATACCACACATAGAGATATCATACCACACATAGAGATATCATACCACACATAGAGATATCATACCACACATAGAGATATCATACCACACATAGAGATATCATACCACACATAGAGATATCATACCACACACATAGAGATATCATACCACACCATAGAGATATCATACCACACATAGAGATATCATAACCACACATAGAGATATCATACCACACATAGAGATATCATACCACACATAGAGATATCATACCACACATAGAGATATCATACCACACATAGAGATATCATACCACACATAGAGATATCATACCACACATAGAGATATCATACCACACATAGAGATATCATACCACACAATAGAGATATCATACCACACATAGAGATATCATACCACACATAGAGATATCATACCACACATAGAGATATCATACCACACATAGAGATATCATACCACACATAGAGATATCATACCACACATAGAGATATCATACCACACACATAGAGATATCATACCACACATAGAGATATCATACCACACATAGAGATATCATACCACACATAGAGATATCATACCACACATAGAGATATCATACCACACAATAGAGATATCATACCACACACATAGAGATATCATACCACATATAGAGATATCATACCACTACATAGAGATATCCATACCACACAATAGAGATATCATACCACACATAGAGTATCATACCACACATAGAGATATCATACCACACACTAGAGATAATCATACCACACATAGAGATATCATACCCAACACAAGAGTATATCATACACACACACATAGAGATATCATACCACACATAGAGATATCATACCACCCCATAGAGATATCATACCACACACATAGAGATATCATACCACACATAGAGATATCATACCACACACATAGAGATATCATACCACACACATAGAGATATCATACCACACATAGAGATATCATACCACACACATAGAGATATCATACCACACACATAGAGATATCATACACACATAGAGATATCATACCACACATAGAGATATATACACACATAGAGATATCATACCAACATAGAGATATCATACCACACACATAGAGATATCATACCACACATAGAGATATCATACCACACATAGAGATATCATACCACACATAGAGATATCATACCACACACATAGAGATATCATACCACACATAGAGATATCATACCACACATAGAGATATCATACCACACATAGAGATATCATACCACACATAGAGATATCATACCACACATAGAGATATCATACCACACACATAGAGATATCATACCACACATAGAGATATCATACCACACATAGAGATATCATACCACACATAGAGATATCATACCACACATAGAGATATCATACCACACATAGAGATATCATACCACACATAGAGATATCATACCACACATAGAGATATCATACCACACATAGAGATATCATACCACACATAGAGATATCATACCACACATAGAGATATCATACCACACATAGAGATATCATACCACACATAGAGATATCATACCACACATAGAGATATCATACCACACATAGAGATATCATACCACACACATAGAGATATCATACCACACATAGAGATATCATACCACACATAGAGATATCATACCACACATAGAGATATCATACCACACATAGAGATATCATACCACACATAGAGATATCATACCACACATAGAGATATCATACCACACATAGAGATATCATACCACACTAGAGATATCATACCACACACATAGAGATATCATACCACACATAGAGATATCATACCACACATAGAGATATCATACCACACATAGAGATATCATACCACACATAGAGATATCATACCACACATACAGATATCATACCACACATAGAGATATCATACCACACATAGAGATATCATACCACACATAGAGATATCATACACACATAGAGATATCATACCACACATAGAGATATCATACCACACACATAGAGATATCATACCACACATAGAGATATCATACCACACATAGAGATATCATACCACACATAGAGATATCATACCACACATAGAGATATCATACCACACACATAGAGATATCATACCACACATAGAGATATCATACCACACATAGAGATATCATACCACACATATAGATATCATACCACACATTGATATATCATACCACACACATAGAGATATCTTACCACACAGGGAGATATCATACCACACACATAGAGATATCATACCACACATAGAGATATCATACCACACATAGAGATATCTTACCACAACATAGAGATATCATACCACACATAGAGATATCATACCACACATAGAGATATCATCCACACATAGAGATATCATACCATACATAGAGATATCATACACACACATAGAGATATCATACCCACACATAGAGGATACATACCACACAATAGAGATATCAGACCACCATATAGATATCATACCACACATAGATATATCATACCACACATAGAGATATCATACCACAACACATAGAGATATCATACCAGCACAACATAGATATCATAACCACACATAGAGATATCATACCACACATAGCGATATCATCATACCACACATAGAGATATCATACCACACATAGAGATATCATACCACACATAGAGATATCATACCACACATAGAGATATCATACCACACACATAGAGATATCATACCACACATAGAGATATCATACCACACACATAGAGATATCATACCACACATAGAGATATCATACCACACATAGAGATATCATACCACACATAGAGATATCATACCACACACATAGAGATATCATACCACACACATAGAGATATCATACCACACACATAGAGATATCATACCACACATAGAGATATCATACCACACACATAGAGATATCATACCACACATAGAGATATCATACCACACATAGAGATATCATACCACACATAGAGATATCATACCACACATAGAGATATCATACCACACATAGAGATATCATACCACACATAGAGATATCATACCACACATAGAGATATCATACCACACATAGAGATATCATACCACACATAGAGATATCATACCACACAAAGATATACCATACCACACACATAGAGATATCATACCACACATAGAGATATCATACCACAAACATAGAGATATCATACCACACATAGAGATATCATACCACACATAGAATCATACACACATAGATATCATACCACACACATAGAGATATCATACCACACATAGAGATATCATACCACACATAGAGATATCATACCACACATAGAGATATCATACCACACATAGAGATATCATACCACACACATAGAGATATCATACCACACATAGAGATATCATACCACACATAGAGATATCATACCACACATAGAGATATCATACCACACATAGAGAATCATACCACACATAGAGATATCATACCACACATAGAGATATCATACCCACACATAGAGATATCATACCACACATAGAGATATCATACCACACATAGAGATATCATACCACACATAGAGATATCATACCACACATAGAGATATCATACCACACATAGAGATATCATACCACACATAGAGATATCATACCACACATAGAGATATCATACCACACACTAGAGATATCATACCACACATAGAGATATCATACCACACATAGAGATATCATACCACACATAGAGATATCATACCACACATAGAGATATCATACCACACATAGAGATATCATACCACACATAGAGATATCATACCACACATAGAGATATCATACCACACATAGAGATATCATACCACACATAGAGATATCATACCACACATAGAGATATCATACCACACATAGAGATATCATACCACACATAGAGATATCATACCACACATAGAGATATCATACCACACATAGAGATATCATACCACACATAGAGATATCATACCACACACATAGAGATATCATACCACACATAGAGATATCATACCACACATAGAGATATCATACCACACATAGAGATATCATACCACACACATAGAGATATCATACCACACATAGAGATATCATACCACACATAGAGATATCATACCACACATAGAGATATCATACCACACATAGAGATATCATACCACACATAGAGATATCATACCACACATAGAGATATCATACCACACATAGAGATATCATACCACACATAGAGATATCATACCACACATAGAGATATCATACCACACATAGAGATATCATACCACACATAGAGATATCATACCACACATAGAGATATCATACCACACATAGAGATATCATACCACACATAGAGATATCATACCACACATAGAGATATCATACCACACATAGAGATATCATACCACACATAGAGATATTCATACCACACATAGAGATATCATACCACACATAGAGATATCATACCACACATAGAGATATCATACCACACATAGAGATATCATACCACACATAGAGATATCATACCACACATAGAGATATCATACCACACACATAGAGATATCATACCACACATAGAGATATCATACCACACATAGAGATATCATACCACACATAGAGATATCATACCACACATACAGATATCATACCACACATACAGATATCATACCACACATACAGATATCATACCACACATACAGATATCATACCACACATACAGATATCATACCACACAAAGAGATATCATACCACACATAGACATATCATACCAGACACATAGAGGTATCATACCACACATAATTATATCATACCACACACATAGAGATATCATACCACACATAGAGATATCATACCACACAAAGAGATGATGGGAAGGTGGACATACCACACATAGAACAATCATACCAGACCATAGAGGTATCATAACGCACACATAATTGATCATAAATACCACCACATAGAGATTCCATAACAACACATTAGATATCATACCCACACATAGAGATAATAAGACCACACACATGAGATATCATACCACACAAGAGTTATCATGACACCATAGAGATTCATACACACACATAGATATATCATACCACACATAGAGATATCATACCACACATAGAGATATCATACCACACATAGAGATATCATACCACACATAGAGATATCATACCACACATAGAGATATCATACCACACACATAGAGATATCATACCACACATAGAGATATCATACCACACATAGAGATATCATACCACACATAGAGATATCATACCACACATAGAGATATCATACCACACACATAGAGATATCATACCACACATAGAGATATCATACCACACATAGAGATATCATACCACACATAGAGATATCATACCACACATAGAGATATCATACCACACATAGAGATATCATACCACACATAGAGATATCATACCACACATAGAGATATCATACCACACATAGAGATATCATACCAACACATAGAGATATCATACCACACATAGAGATATCATACCACACATAGAGATATCATACCACACATAGAGATATCATACCAACACATAGAGATATCATACCACACATAGAGATATCATACCACACATAGAGATATCATACCACACATAGAGATATCATACCACACATAGAGATATCATACCACACATAGAGATATCATACCACACATAGAGATATCATACCACACATAGAGATATCATACCACACATAGAGATATCATACCACACATAGAGATATCATACCACACATAGAGATATCATACCACACATAGAGATATCATACCACACATAGAGATATCATACCACACATAGAGATATCATACCACACATAGAGATATCATACCACACATAGAGATATCATACCACACATAGAGATATCATACCACACATAGAGATATCATACCACACATAGAGATATCATACCACACATAGAGATATCATACCACACATAGAGATATCATACCACACACATAGAGATATCATACCACACATAGAGATATCATACCACACACATAGAGATATCATACCACACATAGAGATATCATACCACACATAGAGATATCATACCACACATAGAGATATCATACCAGACACATAGAGATATCATACCACACACATACAGATATCATACCACACATACAGATATCATACCACACATAGAGATATCATGCCACACATAGAGATATCATACCACACATAGATATATCATACCACACAGAGAGATATCATACCACACATAGAGATATCATACCACACATAGAGATATCATACCACACATAGAGATACCATACCACACACATACAGATATCATACCACGCATACAGATATCATACCACACATACAGATATCATACCACACACATACAGATATCATACCACACATACAGATATCATACCACACACATAAAGATATCATACCACACATACAGATATCTACCCGCAGACATAAATCTTTACTTGGATAAATGATCAATATTTGCCATTGATTTGCATGAATATTTACATCTAGTAAAACAAGAGAAGGAGACTGATTCAATGTGTATGGGAGGTATTACTCGCTCTCTTCCTGTTTACATTGTGTTGTGAAAAATTATCCTGTATTTTGATGGTTTTCCCAGCTCATGTTTCGGTTGCCCGTCTACATTTCTAAAAGACGCGGTCTAATGTCGGACTGTTTACGTGATTCTCCAGTCGTATGTGTCAGTGTTAAACAGATGATCGGCACGTGGGCGTATTCCTCACATCAGGATGAATAATTGCTCCATGTCCTTCCAAATTCGTTTTAAACAGCGTCTGCTACCCAATATGTTTATCCACGCCAGCAGTATTTTTTCACATTTGATATTTTGTCATTCCTTATATAATGTTTAAATTCGTCACAAATCATAGTACGGGGTATTATATACCTCACATCAAGATGGGACCATACATTGTAACATGCCAGGGAGGGTAAGTTAATACGATTATGTAATGGGCATTTAATTTCAAATCTCTATAATAGTATCAAAAACAGTCGGGAAAAGATTCCTGTCTTTAAAACGCTTGTAATTTGAAACAGATAATATCTTGGAGTCAGACTCTGATGTATGTATTTCAAACGGTCTACCGACTTCGATGATATTAAAATAAGAAAAATACTGTTAAAGATTTACTCGTTTTATTTCCCTGTAGCATATTTTCTCAGCGCACACTTAGATACATTCGAAATCAACGCATTACCAATGATGCATCATTTCGCTAAAATAGCGACAACACGTCTTTAAGTGTGGCGGTCAGTGTTTTAATCTGATGATCAGTCTTTTCTCTGTGGAGGTCAATCTTTCTCTGCGCTGGTCTGTCTTTTACAGTGTTTTTCAGTGTTTTACTTTAATGGCCAGTGTTTTACTCTAGTGGTCAGTGTTTTACTCTAGTGGTCAGTGTTTTACTCTAGTGGTCAGTGTTTTACTCTAGTGGTCAGTAGTTTACTCTAGTGGTCAGTGGTTTACTCTAGTGGTCAGTGGTTTACTCTAGTGGTCAGTGTTTTACTCTAGTGGTCAGTGTTTTACTCTAGTGGTCAGTGTTTTACTCTAGTGGTCAGTATTTTACTCTAGTGGTCAGTGTTTTACTCTAGTGGTCAGTGTTTTACTCTAGTGGTCAGTGTTTTACTCTAGTGGTCAGTGTTTTATTCTAGTGGTCAGTAGTTTACTCTAGTGGTCAGTGTTTTACTTTAGTGGTCTAGTGGTCAGTGTTTTACTCTAGTGGTCAGTTTTTTACTCTAGTGGTCAGTGGTTTACTCTAGTGGTCAGTGTTTTACTTTAGTGGTCAGTGTTTTACTCTAGTGGTCAGTGTTTTACTCTAGTGGTCAGTGTTTTACTTGAGTGGTCAGTGTTTTACTCTAGTGGTCAGTGTTTTACTCTAGTGGTCTGTCTTTTCGTCCGTATCTTTGGCCCGTTTTTTTTTCTTTTTCTTTTTTCTGATTGCACAATTACATGAAAATGTCCTCCTGTTCGCGGGGAAAAAATCCCCCTGTTCGCGGGGAATTTTCGTCCTATTTATGATAAATGTCGTTCTGTGAAAAGAGAAAAATATTCCTGTAGAATACCCTGACGGTAATAATCCAGCATGCCCCGACAACTGAAGGACAGAGACAGTATTTAACAATTTGTACAAGCCACATCGACCTTTGCAAATTTAAAATGCGACATTATGATATTCTGATTCGATTCTATTTGTCCATTCGTCTTTGAGCGCATTTAATACGTCACCAAGTGGAGCAGCGATAGAGGGAGGTAACAACCAACAGGATCAGTTTGGTATAAGACAACCAAGTTAAGATCTGTGTGTTTATTGTCATGTTTAGACACGAGTTACAATAGTACATAGATCATGACGATATCGAGTATAATTTGTACTTTAGAAGAACATACTACCTATCGTATAACATCCTGTTTTAGTGCCGACATATGAGATGTGGTGTCGGGTAGCGAGCTAGGTATAACTGTTTAACACTTTTCCCTGTCGATGTCTGATGCTTGTAGTCGGCAGCAACAAAAACTCAACAGGTCGTGCCCAATGTATCTGATGTAGCATTTAATGATTTCCGTAAAAAAGGGAATGTATATTTTACATACTTAATAAGGTCTTATTCCAAACAGCGGTAGCCTCCTCTCTCGGTCCAAACCTGTCTGTGTAAATTTGTCGGTAGTTTTACGAGAATCCCATACATCAGTATTACATACGCGGTTCGTCGTCAAACCTTATAGAAATCATAAGTTTAATGTTAGATATCGCTGACTTAATGTTCTAAACCTTTATTACAAATTAGTTAGAATTAAGAATGTAAATTATCGCCATTATTTCTCTCGCTTCACGATATCGCACTGGTCAAAGCTATCCCATCGGATATCAAATATCCTATAGCATGAGTTCAACAGACAAACGCTACGCAGTCAGAAAGGCTGACAAAATGATGACTAAACGTAACATACAACAGTTACAAAATATCGTGTAATGTGTAAACTAAACGTGTCAACCTAACGTGTAAACATAACGTGTAAACATAACGTGTAAACTAACGTGTCAAACTAACGTGTAAACCTAACGTGTAAACATAACGTGTAAACCTAACGTGTAAACATAACGTGTCAACCTAACGTGTAAACTAACGTGTAAACCTAACGTGTAAACCTAACGTGTAAACCTAACGTGTCAACATAACGTGTAAACCTAACGTGTAAACATAACGTGTAAACCTAACGTGTAAACCTAACGTGTAAACCTAACGTGTAAACCTAACGTGTCAACATAGCGTGTTAACCTAACGTGTAAACTAACGTGTAAACATAACGTGTAAACTTAACGTGTAAACATAACGTGTAAACCTAATGTGTCAACAAAACGTGTAAACATAACGTGTAAACATAACGTGTAAACCTAACGTGTAAACTAACGTGTAAACCTAACGTGTAAACCTAACGTGTAAACATAACGTGTAAACCTAACGTGTAAACTAACGTGTAAACATAACGTGTCAACATAACGTGTAAACCTAACGTGTAAACCTAACGTGTAAACTTAACGTTTGCCGCTCAAACCCAAGTTTGCTGTCAAAACACTATAAATTGTGTTTCCCTAACAGCTGTAGACTTTGAAAATCAAAAACAATTTATTCATATAAAAATATTGCATCAAATTTTACTTATACATGTATATTCTTTGATAAGAAATAAATATTAATTTCAATTATTTTCCCGAGAATGTCATCGTAATTTGCATCACATGATCTAGTAATTATATAATCGTGACAGGATTTTCAACGTTACCTCGTTTAACTGTGTGCATGTTCTACCGGGCGCCGAAAAACGTTCAATTGTCGTCTGTTTTGCCTTCAACCGATAAACTGACAAAACAAACTGTTGAAGAGTTAAACATTTCTGAATTTCTGATTCAGCTGTAGAATGCTTGTGTTCTAGAAATTTGACAACATTTCATCATTAACTCGCGCGAGTAATGTTTTTCGGCATAGCCGTCTAATTTTGTTTTGGCCCCAGATATGACTCGACAGGTGGCGTTACTAGTCACGATGACGTATGTGATTGGTCAATGTAGCGGTCAATGCAAAATGCAGATATGCAGTTAAAAACAAAACAAAGTTAAGATTGAATGCAAGCTAAATAAGTGGATGTATCTTTTCAAATGACACATTAATAAAATCATATTCCTGATTCAAATGCAGTCTTATTATTACCAAAAATGATTCAAACTGATCTAATTTTGTCATCCGTGCTGAAACACATTAGTTCGTTGATTTATTTCATCAGCAGTATTACATTATAACCACCAGCATTAAAACTATGCCGTTTATCTTTTTTAAAGATATTTCTTGTTTAGATGTTTGTCTGGGGTTTCCGGTTACTGTTAACATTGCGTCATCAATGCAAGTGGTACGATAGCTCTGTGTATCCGACATCTTACTGTTGTCTCTGGAGTAATAGAGCTCCATGATATTTTAACAAAGCGTGGAGCGGTATCACAAAAGTGAGTTCTATTCATCATAACTTACGAAACTTACCTAAAGAAATACCACATAACACTAGCCGTTCTGAATGAATTCATGGCGATAAGCGATTTGGGCGGTACAACGGGTGGCAATATAACGGGGTTTTACTGTAGTTGATACTCGTGTACATGTATGGAATTGGTCAGTTCTACAAGGACTTTGTCTATATATAGATTATACTCATGTACATGTATGGAATTGGTCAGTTCTACAACGACTTTTTCCGTATATAGTTTATACTCATGTACATGTATGGAATTGGTCAGTTCTACAAGGACTTTGTCTATATATAGTTTATACTCGTGTACATGTATCGAATTGGTCAGTTCTACAAGGACTTTGTCTATATATAGTCTATACTCGTGTACATGTATGGAATTGGTCAGTTCTACAAGGACGTTGTCTATATATAGTTTATACTCGTGTACATGTATGGAATTGGTCAGTTCTACAAGGACGTTGTCTATATATAGTTTATACTCGTGTACATGTATGGAATTGGTCAGTTCTACAAGGACTTTGTCTATATATAGTTTATACTCGTGTACATGTATGGAATTGGTCAGTTCTACAAGGACTTTGTCTATATATAGTTTATACTCGTGTACATGTATAGAATTGGTCAGTTCTACAAGGACTTTTTCCGTATATAGTTTATACTCATGTACATGTATGGAATTGATCAGTTCTACAAGGACTTTGTCTATATATAGTTTATACTCGTGTACATGTATGGAATTGGTCAGTTCTACAATGACTTCGTCCTACACCAGGCTTTACATCTGGTCGTATCAGGTTTTACCTTCGTAGACAATTAAAGCATTGTTCTACATGAATATAGAAGAAACGCCGAGCCGTCCCAACGGAGCAAATATTGACACGTGCGTCCGGTCGGGGGTTTTACTTTAATTAAACTGACCAGGAGAGTAATTGGTAAATGGATTTGTGACTTATGTCATCGACACATTTCGTAATTACTTAGCATTCTAACCTGTATATCGATTGTAGGATTTATCGACCGAGATCACCAAACTCATGATGACATCCAGTAGATATAAGTATAATGATTGAAATGGTGACAACTGCGTCAAATATACCTCAAAATATACATAATTTTAGATATTTATTTCGGCTGAAATGTGTTCAATGTTTTTTGAATGCATGCTTTCGTCATTACGATTAGATATATCTATTTATAGACTCATACGCATTTCATTTGCTAACAGCATGGAAAACCTCAGGGAATTTAATGGACGCAGATTTTAGTTAAAATGGTTTATCATGATTTAATTAAAGATAAGTATTACTTTCTGAGGGGTGATATAATGTATAGTGCGAAGAAACATTTTAATGTTTTATAGACGGTTCACGAAAACACACCTGCATGTGTACTGTCAATAAAAGCAGAAAGTTATAGTCTGTTTTACAATTCTCCAGAAATGCAAATCTTACGTGTTTTTATTTTTAAAATCATATTGTGACTTCATGATTAAATTTGTGATGTGATTTGACGTATTTCTGTAATCATGATTAAATTTGTGATGTGATTTGACGTATTTCTGTAATCATGATTTAGCAAACAAGATGTTGGTACAGCATATTATATGTTTATGTCTATATTTACCTTTCAGGACGGAGAGGAAGCTAAAATTCTACAGATATAACGAGACATCGGAGGTCTAACGAGATATCGGAGGTTATAACGAGACATCGGAGGTTATAACGAGTTATCAAAGGTTGTAACGAGATATGGAGGTTATAACGAGTTATCAAAGGTTGTAACGAGATATCGGAGGTTATAACGAGACATTGGAGGTTATAACGAGATATCGGAGGTTATAACGAGACATTGAAGGTTATAACGAGACATTGGAGGTTATAACGAGATATCGGAGGTTATAACGAGTTATCAAAGGTTGTAACGAGATATGGAGGTTACAAAGAGACATTGGCGGTTATAACGAGATATCGGAGGTTATAACGAGTTATCAAAGGTTGTAACGAGATATGGAGGTTACAAAGAGACATTGGCGGTTATAACGATACATCGGAGGTTATAACGAGACATTGGAGGTTATAACGAGATATCGGAGGTTATAACGAGATATCGGAGGTCTAACGAGATATCGGAGGTTATAACGAGACATTGGCGGTTATAACGAGACATCGGAGGTTATAACGAGACATTGGAGGTTATAACGAGACATTGGAGGCTACAACGAGACATTGGAGGTTATAACGAGATATCGGAGGTTATAACAAAACATTGAAGGTTATAACGAGATATCGGAGGTTATAACGAGACATTGGAGGTTATAACAAGATATCGGAGGTTATAACGAGATATTGGAGGTTATAACGAGACATTGGAGGTTATAACGAGTTATCGGAGGTTATAACGAGACATTGGAGGTTATAACCTCCGATATCGGAGGTTATAACGAGACATTGGAGGTTATAACGAGTTATCAAAGGTTGTAACGAGATATGGAGGTTACAAAGACACATTGGCGGTTATAACAAGACATCGGAGGTTATAACGAGACATTGGAGGTTATAACGAGACATTGGAAGTTATAACGAGACATTGGAGGTTATAACGAGATATCGGAGGTTATAACGAGTTATCAAAGGTTGTAACGAGATATGGAGGTTACAAAGAGACATTGGCGGTTATAACGAGACATTGGAGGTTATAACGAGACATCGGAGGTTATAACGAGACATTGGAGGTTATAACGAGACATTGGAGGCTACAACGAGACATTGGAGGTTATAACGAGATATCGGAGGTTATAACAAAACATTGAAGGTTATAACGAGATATCGGAAGTTATAACGAGACATTGGAGGTTATAACAAGATATCGGAGGTTATAACGAGATATTGGAGGTTATAACGAGACATTGGAGGTTATAACGAGATATCGGAGGTTATAACGAGACATTAGAGGTTATAACGAGTTATCAAAGGTTGTAACGAGATATGGAGGTTACAAAGAGACATTGGCGGTTATAACAAGACATCGGAGGTTATAACGAGACATTGGAGGTTATAACGAGACATTGGAAGTTATAACGAGACATTGGAGGTTATAACGAGATATCGGAGGTTATAACGAGTTATCAAAGGTTGTAACGAGATATGGAGGTTACAAAGAGACATTGGCGGTTATAACGAGACATTGGAGGTTATGACGAGATATCGGAGGTTATAACGAGACATTGGAGGTTATAACGAGATATCGGAGGTTATAACGAGATATCGGAGGTTATAACGAGATATCGGAGGTTATAACGAGACATTGGAAGTTATAACGAGACATTGGAGGTTATAACAAGACATTGAAGGTTATAACGAGATATCGGAGGTTATAACGAGATATCGGAGGTTATAACGAGATATCGGAGGTTATAACGAGACATTGGAGGTTATAACGAGACATTGGAGGTTATAACGAGACATTGGAGGTTATAACGAGATATCGGAGGTTATAACGAGACATCGGAGGTTATAACGAGATATTGGAGGTTATAACAAGACATAGGAGGTTATAACTAGACATTGGAGGTTATAACGAGACATTGGAGGTTACAACGAGACATTGGAAGCTATAACGAGACATTGGAAGTTATAACGAGACATTGGAGGTTATAACAAGACATTGATGGTTATAACGAGATATTGGAGGTTATAACGAGACATTGGAGGTTATAACGAGACATAGGAGGTTATAACGAGATATCGGAGGTTATAACGAGACATTGGAGGTTATAACGAGATATCGGAGGTCATAACGAGACATCGGAGGTTATAACGAGACATTGGAGGTTATAACGAGACATTGGAGGTTATAACGAGACATTGGAAGCTATAACGAGACATTGGAGGTTATAACGAGATATCGGAGGTTATAACGAGACATCGGAGGTTATAACAAGACATCGGAGGTTATAACGAGACATTGGAGGTTACAACGAGACATCGGAGGTTATAACGAGAAATTTGAGGTTATAACGAGACATTGGAAGTTATAACGAGACATTGGAGGTTATAACGAGATATCGGAGGTTATAACGAGATATCGGAGGTTATAACGAGACATCGGAGGTTATAACGAGATATCGGAGGTTATAACGAGATATCGAGGTCTAACGAGATATCGGAGGTTATTACGAGACATTGGAGGTTACAACGAGACATTGGAGGTTATAAAGAATATCGTAGATAATGCAAGCCGAAAGTCTTATGACTGATATGACAAGTTAACGGAGGTCGTGTTGAACAATTAAGAAAGGCGATAGATTTTTTTTTCGACTACTTTTTAAATTCAATTACCCGACATAGCATTTATCCCATCCTTCGCTGTCAACCTGTCAACAATTCACCGCCATAAACTCACGCATTTAAATACAATGCAGGAAGATATACCGGCCCTAACACAGACATAAAAATTGACAAACACATAATTATAATGTCGCCGTTGAAATTTACTTAAAAATTATGGATAATTCTACAACTAACCTTCTCTAAACGACAAACGCTCTTTATAATTCATCGCAAATTTGTTGTAGAACAGGTTGTTAACATTTTATGAGTGTGTGTCGTACGCTGTCGATGTTCCTATTAATATAATTGTGTTTGAATAGTTCCTGAATTGTCATCGTATCATTAGATTTAAAAGGGCGGGGACAAGATTGGAGGGGAATTGTGTCTCTTACCTGTCCAGGATTGTAAGCCCTACACGTATATGACGATCTTCACATTCCAAACGAATACATCTACCCCGAAAGATTCAGGTAGAACTAGTCGGCTGACTGCCTCATCATGTCAACAATAAACAGACCTACTACATCAGTATGTCGATAACAAACTACTACATCAGTATGCCGATAACAGACCTACTACATCAGTATGTCGATAACAGACTACTACATCAGTATGTCGATAACAGACCTACTACATCAGTATGTCGATAACATACCTACTACATCAGTATGTCGATAACAGACTACTACATCAGTATATTGATAACAGACTACTACATCAGTATGTCGATAACAAACCTACTACATCAGTATGTCGATAACAGACTACTACATCAGTATGTCGATAACAAACTACTACATCAGTATGTCGATAACAGACTACAACATCAGTATGTCGATAACAGACTACTACATCAGTATGTCGATAACAGACTACTACATCAGTATGTCGATAACAGACCTACTACATCAGTATGTCGATAACAGACTACTACATCAGTATGTCGATAACAGACTACTACATCAGTATGTCGATAACAGACCTACTACATCAGTATGTCGATAACAGACTACTACATCAGTATGTCGATAACAGACTACTACATCAGTATGTCGATAACAAACTACTACATCAGTATGTCGATAACAGACCTACTACATCAGTATGTCGATAACAAACCTACTACATCAGTATGTCGATAACAAACTACTACATCAGTATGTCGATAACATACCTACTACATCAGTATGTCGATAACAAACTACTACATCAGTATGTCGATAACAGACTACTACATCAGTATGTCGATAACAGACCTACTACATCAGTATGTCGATAACAAACTACTACATCAGTATGTCGATAACAGACTACTACATCAGTATGTCGATAACATACCTACTACATCAGTATGTCGATAACAAACTACTACATCAGTATGTCGATAACAGACTACTACATCAGTATGTCGATAACAGACTACTACATCAGTATGTCGATAACAGACCTACTACATCAGTATGTCGATAACAAACCTACTACATCAGTATGTCTATAACAGACTACTACATCAGTATGTCGATAACAGACCTACTACATCAGTATGTCGATAACAGACATACTACATCAGTATGTCGATAACAGACCTACTACATCAGTATGTCGATAACAGACTACTACATCAGTATGTCGATAACAGACCTACTACATCAGTATGTCGATAACAGACTACTACATCAGTATGTCGATAACAGACTACTACATCAGTATGTCGATAACAGACCTACTACATCAGTATGTCGATAACAGACCTACTACATCAGTATGTCGATAACAGACCTACTACATCAGTATGTCGATAACAGACTACTACATCAGTATGTCGATAACAAACTACTACATCAGTATGTATATAACAGACTACTACATCAGTATGTCTATAACAGACCTACTACATCAGTATGTCGATAACAGACTACTACATCAGTATGTCGATAACAGACTACTACAGCAGTATGTCGATAACAAACTACTACATCAGTATGTCGATAACAGACTACTACATCAGTATGTCGATAACAGACTACTACATCAGTATGTCGATAACAGACCTACTACATCAGTATGTCGATAACAGACCTACTACATCAGTATGTCGATAACAGACCTACTACATCAGTTTGTCTATAACATACCTACTACATCAGTATGTCGATAACAGACTACTACATTAGTATGTCGATAACAGACCTACTACATCAGTATGTCGATAACAAACTACTACATCAGTATGTCGATAACAGACCTACTACATCAGTATGTCGATAACAGACTACTACATCAGTATGTCGATAACAGACCTACTACATCAGTATGTCTATAACAAACTACTACATCAGTATGTCGATAACAGACCTACTACATCAGTATGTCTATAACAAACTACTACATCAGTATGTCGATAACAAACCTACTACATCAGTATGTCGATAACATACCTACTACATCAGTATGTCGATAACATACCTACTACATCAGTATGTCGATAACAGACTACTACATCAGTATGTCGATAACACTCTACTACATCAGTATGTCGATAACAGACCTACTACAACAGTATGTCGATAACAGACTACAACATCAGTATATCGATAATAGACTTACTACATCAGTACGTCTATAACAAACTACTACATCAGTATGTCGATAACAAAGTACTACATCAGTATGTCGATAACAAACCTACTACATCAGTATGTCTATAACAGACTACTACATCAGTATGTCGATAACAAACTACTACATCAGTATGTCGATAACAAAGTACTACATCAGTATGTCGATAACAAACTACTACATCAGTAAGTCGATAACAGACCTACTACATCAGTATGTCGATAACATACCTACTACATCAGTATGTCGATAACAGACTACTACATCAGTACGTCTATAACAAACTACTACATCAGTATGTCGATAACATACCTACTACATCAGTATGTCGATAACAAACTACTACATCAGTATGTCGATAACAGACCTACTACATCAGTATGTCGATAACAGACTACTACATCAGTATGTCGATAACATACCTACTACATCAGTATGTCGATAACAGACTACTACATCAGTATGTCGATAACAAACTACTACATCAGTATGTCGATAACAAAGTACTACATCAGTATGTCGATAACAAACTACTACATCAGTAAGTCGATAACAGACCTACTACATCAGTATGTCGATAACATACCTACTACATCAGTATGTCGATAACAGACTACTACATCAGTACGTCTATAACAAACTACTACATCAGTATGTCGATAACATACCTACTACATCAGTATGTCGATAACAAAGTACTACATCAGTATGTCGATAACAAACCTACTACATCAGTATGTCGATAACAGACGTACTACATCAGTATGTCGATAACAGACCTACTACATCAGTATGTCGATAACAAACTACTACATCAGTATGTCGATAACAGACTACTACATCAGTATGTCGATAACAGACCTACTACATCAGTATGTCGATAACAGACCTACTACATCAGTATGTCTATAACAGACCTACTACATCAGTATGTCGATAACAGACTACTACATCTGTATGTCGATAACAGACTACTACATCAGTATGTCGATAACAAACTACTACATCAGTATGTCGATAACAGACCTACTACATCAGTATGTCGATAACAGACTTACTACATCAGTATGTCGATAACATACCTACTACATCAGTATGTCGATAACAGACTACTACATCAGTATGTCGATAACATACTACTACATCAGTATGTCGATAACATACCTACTACATCAGTATGTCGATAACAGACCTACTACATCAGTATGTCGATAACAGACTACTACATCAGTATGTCGATAACAGAATACTACATCAGTATGTCGATAACAGACTACTACATCAGTATGTCGATAACAGACTACTACATCACTATGTCGATAACAGACCTACTACATCAGTATGTCGATAACAAACTACTACATCAGTATATTGATAACAGACCTACTACATCGGTATGTCGATAACAGACCTACTACATCAGTATGTCGATAACAGACCTACTACATCAGTATGTCGATAACAGACTACTACATCAGTATGTCGATAACAGACTACTACATCAGTATGTCGATAACATACCTACTACATCAGTATGTCGATAATAGAATACTACATCAGTATGTCGATAACAGACTACTACATCAGTATGTCGATAACAGACTACTACATCACTATGTCGATAACAGACCTACTACATCAGTATGTCGATAACAAACTACTACATCAGTATATTGATAACAGACCTACTACATCGGTATGTCGATAACAGACCTACTACATCAGTATGTCGATAACAGACCTACTACATCAGTATGTCGATAACAGACTACTACATCGGTATGTCGATAACAGACTACTACATCAGTATGTCGATAACACTCTACTACATCAGTATGTCGATAACAGACCTACTACAACAGTATGTCGATAACAGACTACAACATCAGTATATCGATAATAGACTTACTACATCAGTACGTCTATAACAAACTACTACATCAGTATGTCGATAACAAACCTACTACATCAGTATGTCTATAACAGACTACTACATCAGTATGTCGATAACAAACTACTACATCAGTATGTCGATAACAAAGTACTACATCAGTATGTCGATAACAAACTACTACATCAGTAAGTCGATAACAGACCTACTACATCAGTATGTCGATAACATACCTACTACATCAGTATGTCGATAACAGACTACTACATCAGTACGTCTATAACAAACTACTACATCAGTATGTCGATAACATACCTACTACATCAGTATGTCGATAACAAAGTACTACATCAGTATGTCGATAACAGACCTACTACATCAGTATGTCGATAACAGACTACTACATCAGTATGTCGATAACATACCTACTACATCAGTATGTCGATAACAGACTACTACATCAGTATGTCGATAACAAACTACTACATCAGTATGTCGATAACAAAGTACTACATCAGTATGTCGATAACAAACTACTACATCAGTAAGTCGATAACAGACCTACTACATCAGTATGTCGATAACATACCTACTACATCAGTATGTCGATAACAGACTACTACATCAGTACGTCTATAACAAACTACTACATCAGTATGTCGATAACATACCTACTACATCAGTATGTCGATAACAAAGTACTACATCAGTATGTCGATAACAAACCTACTACATCAGTATGTCGATAACAGACGTACTACATCAGTATGTCGATAACAGACCTACTACATCAGTATGTCGATAACAAACTACTACATCAGTATGTCGATAACAGACTACTACATCAGTATGTCGATAACAGACCTACTACATCAGTATGTCGATAACAGACCTACTACATCAGTATGTCTATAACAGACCTACTACATCAGTATGTCGATAACAGACTACTACATCTGTATGTCGATAACAGACTACTACATCAGTATGTCGATAACAAACTACTACATCAGTATGTCGATAACAGACCTACTACATCAGTATGTCGATAACAGACCTACTACATCAGTATGTCGATAACATACCTACTACATCAGTATGTCGATAACAGACTACTACATCAGTATGTCGATAACATACTACTACATCAGTATGTCGATAACATACCTACTACATCAGTATGTCGATAACAGACCTACTACATCAGTATGTCGATAACAGACTACTACATCAGTATGTCGATAACAGACTACTACATCAGTATGTCGATAACAGACTACTACATCAGTATGTCGATAACAGACTACTACATCACTATGTCGATAACAGACCTACTACATCAGTATGTCGATAACAAACTACTACATCAGTATATTCGATAACAGACCTACTACATCAGGTATGTCGATAACAGACCTACTACATCAGTATGTCGATAACAGACCTACTACATCAGTATGTCGATAACAGACTACTACATCAGTATGTCGATAACAGACTACTACATCAGTATGTCGATAACATACCTACTACATCAGTATGTCGATAACAGAATACTACATCAGTATGTCGATAACAGACTACTACATCAGTATGTCGATAACAGACTACTACATCACTATGTCGATAACAGACCTACTACATCAGTATGTCGATAACAAACTACTACATCAGTATATTGATAACAGACCTACTACATCGGTATGTCGATAACAGACCTACTACATCAGTATGTCGATAACAGACCTACTACATCAGTATGTCGATAACAGACTACTACATCAGTATGTCGATAACAGACTACTACATCAGTATGTCGATAACAAACCTACTACATCAGTATGTCGATAACAAACCTACTACATCAGTATGTCGATAACAGACTACTACATCAGTATGTCGATAACAAACTACTACATCAGTATGTCGATAACAGACTACTACATCAGTATGTCGATAACAGACCTACTACATCAGTATGTCGATAACAGACCTACTACATCAGTATGTCGATAACAGACTTCTACATCAGTATGTCGATAACAAACTCCTACAGCAGTATGTCGATAACAAACTACTACATCAGTATGTCGATAACAGACTACTACATCAGTATATCGATAACAGACTACTACATCAGTATGTCGATAACAGACTACTACAGCAGTATGTCGATAACAGACCTACTACATCAGTATGTCGATAACAGACTACTACATCAGTATATCGATAACAGACCTACTACATCAGTATGTCGATAACAGACCTACTACATCAGTATGTCGATAACAGACTACTACATCGGTATGTCGATAACAAACTACTACATCAGTATGTCGATAACAGACTTCTACATCAGTATGTTTATAACAAACTACTACATCAGTATGTCGATAACAGAGTACTACATCAGTATGTCGATAACAGACCTACTCCATCAGTATGTCGATAACAGACCTACTACATCAGTATGTCGATAACAAACCTACTACATCAGTATGTCGATAACAGACTACTACATCAGTATGTCGATAACAAACTACTACATCAGTATGTCGATAACAGACTACTACATCAGTATGTCGATAACAGACTACTACATCAGTATGTCGATAACAGACTACTACATCAGTATGTCGATAACAAACCTACTACATCAGTATGTCGATAACAAACTACTACATCAGTATGTCTATAACAAACTACTACATCAGTATGTCGATAACAGACCTACTACATCAGTATGTCGATAACATACCTACTACATCAGTATGTCTATAACAAACTACTACATCAGTATGTCGATAACAAACCTACTACATCAGTATGTCGATAACATACCTACTACATCAGTATGTCGATAACACACCTACTACATCAGTATGTCGATAACAGACCTACTACATCAGTATGTCGATAACAGACTACTACATCAGTATGTCGATAACAGACTACTACATCAGTATGTCGATAACAGACCTACTACATCAGTATGTCGATAACAGACTACTACATCAGTATATCGATAACAGACCTACTACATCAGTATGTCGATAACAGACCTACTACATCAGTATGTCGATAACAGACTACTACATCGGTATGTCGATAACAAACTACTACATCAGTATGTCGATAACAGACCTACTACATCAGTATGTCGATAACAGACCTACTACATCAGTATGTCGATAACAGACCTACTACATCAGTATGTCGATAACAAACCTACTACATCAGTATGTCGATAACAGACTACTACATCAGTATGTCGATAACAGACTACTACATCAGTATGTCGATAACAGACTACTACATCAGTATGTCGATAACAGACTACTACATCAGTATGTCGATAACAGACCTACTACATCAGTATGTCGATAACAGACCTACTACATCAGTATGTCGATAACAGACCTACTACATCAGTATGTCGATAACAGACTACTACATCAGTATGTCGATAACAAACCTACTACATCAGTATGTCGATAACAGACCTACTACATCAGTATGTCGATAACAAACTACTACATCAGTATGTCGATAACAGACTACTACATCAGTATGTCGATAACAGACCTACTACATCAGTATGTCGATAACATACCTACTACATCAGTATGTCGATAACAGACTACTACATCAGTATGTCGATAACAGACCTACTACATCAGTATGTCGATAACATACCTACTACATCAGTATGTCGATAACAGACTACTACATCAGTATGTCGATAACAGACCTACTACATCAGTATATCGATAACAGACCTACTACATCAGTATGTCGATAACAGACTACTACATCAGTATGTCGATAACAGACCTACTACATCAGTATGTCGATAACAGACTACTACATCAGTATGTCGATAACAGACCTACTACATCAGTATGTCGATAACAGTCTACTACATCAGTATGTCGATAACAGACTACTACATCAGTATGTCGATAACAGACCTACTACATCAGTATGTCGATAACAGACCTACTACATCAGTATGTCGATAACAGACCTACTACATCAGTATGTCGATAACAGACTACTACAGCAGTATGTCGATAACAAACTACTACATCAGTATGTCGATAACAGACCTACTACATCAGTATGTCGATAACAGACTACTACATCAGTATATCGATAACAGACCTACTACATCAGTATGTCGATAACAGACCTACTACATCAGTATGTCGATAACAGACTACTACATCGGTATGTCGATAACAAACTACTACATCAGTATGTCGATAACAGACTTCTACATCAGTATGTTTATAACAAACTACTACATCAGTATGTCGATAACAGACCTACTACATCAGTATGTCGATAACAGACCTACTACATCAGTATGTCGATAACAGACCTACTACATCAGTATGCCGATAACATACCTACTACATCAGTATGTCGATAACACACCTACTACATCAGTATGTCGATAACAGACCTACTCCATCAGTATGTCGATAACAGACCTACTACATCAGTATGTCGATAACAAACCTACTACATCAGTATGTCGATAACATACCTACTACATCAGTATGTCGATAACATACCTACTACATCAGTATGTCGATAACAGACTACTACATCAGTATGTCGATAACACTCTACTACATCAGTATGTCGATAACAGACCTACTACAACAGTATGTCGATAACAGACTACAACATCAGTATATCGATAATAGACTTACTACATCAGTACGTCTATAACAAACTACTACATCAGTATGTCGATAACAAAGTACTACATCAGTATGTCGATAACAAACCTACTACATCAGTATGTCTATAACAGACTACTACATCAGTATGTCGATAACAAACTACTACATCAGTATGTCGATAACAAAGTACTACATCAGTATGTCGATAACAAACTACTACATCAGTAAGTCGATAACAGACCTACTACATCAGTATGTCGATAACATACCTACTACATCAGTATGTCGATAACAGACTACTACATCAGTATGTCAATAACAAACTACTACATCAGTATGTCGATAACATACCTACTACATCAGTATGTCGATAACAAACTACTACATCAGTATGTCGATAACAGACCTACTACATCAGTATGTCGATAACAGACTACTACATCAGTATGTCGATAACATACCTACTACATCAGTATGTCGATAACAGACTACTACATCAGTATGTCGATAACAAACTACTACATCAGTATGTCGATAACAAACTACTACATCAGTATGTCGATAACAAACTACTACATCAGTATGTCGATAACAGACCTACTACATCAGTATGTCGATAACATACTACTACATCAGTATGTCGATAACAGACTACTACATCAGTATGTCAATAACAAACTACTACATCAGTATGTCGATAACATACCTACTACATCAGTATGTCGATAACAAACTACTACATCAGTATGTCGATAACAAACCTACTACATCAGTATGTCGATAACAGACCTACTACATCAGTATGTCGATAACAGACCTACTACATCAGTATGTCGATAACAAACTACTACATCAGTATGTCGATAACAGACTACTACATCAGTATGTCGATAACAGACCTACTACATCAGTATGTCGATAACAGACCTACTACATCAGTATGTCTATAACAGACCTACTACATCAGTATGTCGATAACAGACTACTACATCAGTATGTCGATAACAGACTACTACATCAGTATGTCGATAACAAACTACTACATCAGTATGTCGATAACAGACCTACTACATCAGTATGTCGATAACAGACTACTACATCAGTATGTCGATAACATACCTACTACATCAGTATGTCGATAACAGACTACTACATCAGTATGTCGATAACATACTACTACATCAGTATGTCGATAACATACCTACTACATCAGTATGTCGATAACAGACCTACTACATCAGTATGTCGATAACAGACTACTACATCAGTATGTCGATAACAGACTACTACATCAGTATGTCGATAACAGACTACTACATCAGTATGTCGATAACAGACTACTACATCAGTATGTCGATAACAGACTACTACATCAGTATGTCGATAACAAACTACTACATCAGTATATTGATAACAGACCTACTACATCAGTATGTCGATAACAGACCTACTACATCAGTATGTCGATAACAGACCTACTACATCAGTATGTCGATAACAGACTACTACATCAGTATGTCGATAACAGACTACTACATCAGTATGTCGATAACATACCTACTACATCAGTATGTCGATAATAGACTACTACATCAGTATGTCGATAACAGACTACTACATCAGTATGTCGATAACAGACTACTACATCAGTATGTCGATAACAGACCTACTACATCAGTATGTCGATAACAAACTACTACATCAGTATGTCGATAACAGACCTACTACATCAGTATGTCGATAACAGACCTACTACATCAGTATGTCGATAACAGACCTACTACATCAGTATGTCGATAACAGACTACTACATCAGTATGTCGATAACAGACTACTACATCAGTATGTCGATAACAAACCTACTACATCAGTATGTCGATAACAGACCTACTACATCAGTATGTCGATAACAGACTACTACATCAGTATGTCGATAACAAACTACTACATCAGTATGTCGATAACAGACTACTACATCAGTATGTCGATAACAGACCTACTACATCAGTATGTCGATAACAGACCTACTACATCAGTATGTCGATAACAGACTACTACATCAGTATGTCGATAACAAACTACTACATCAGTATGTCGATAACAAACTACTACATCAGTATGTCGATAACAGACTACTACATCAGTATGTCGATAACAGACTACTACATCAGTATGTCGATAACAGACTACTACATCAGTATGTCGATAACAGACCTACTACATCAGTATGTCGATAACAGACTACTACATCAGTATGTCGATAACAGACCTACTACATCAGTATGTCGATAACAGACCTACTACATCAGTATGTCGATAACAGACTACTACATCAGTATGTCGATAACAAACTACTACATCAGTATGTCGATAACAGACTACTACATCAGTATGTCGATAACAAACTACTACATCAGTATGTCGATAACAGACTACTACATCAGTATGTCGATAACAGACCTACTACATCAGTATGTCGATAACAGACCTACTACATCAGTATGTCGATAACAAACCTACTACATCAGTATGTCGATAACAGACTACTACATCAGTATGTCGATAACAAACTACTACATCAGTATGTCGATAACAGACTACTACATCAGTATGTCGATAACAGACTACTACATCAGTATGTCGATAACAGACTACTACATCAGTATGTCGATAACAAACCTACTACATCAGTATGTCGATAACAACTACTACATCAGTATGTCTATAACAGACCTACTACATCAGTATGTCGATAACAGACCTACTACATCAGTATGTCGATAACAGACTACTACATCAGTATGTCGATAACAGACTACTACATCAGTATGTCGATAACAAACCTACTACATCAGTATGTCGATAACAGACCTACTACATCAGTATGTCGATAACAGACCTACTACATCAGTATGTCGATAACAGACCTACTACATCAGTATGTCGATAACAGACTACTACATCAGTATGTCGATAACAGACTACTACATCAGTATGTCGATAACAGACCTACTACATCAGTATGTCGATAACAGACTACTACATCAGTATGTCGATAACAGACCTACTACATCAGTATGTCGATAACAGACCTACTACATCAGTATGTCGATAACAGACTACTACATCAGTATGTCGATAACAAACTACTACATCAGTATGTCGATAACAGACTACTACATCAGTATGTCGATAACAAACTACTACATCAGTATGTCGATAACAGACTACTACATCAGTATGTCGATAACAGACCTACTACATCAGTATGTCGATAACAGACCTACTACATCAGTATGTCGATAACAAACCTACTACATCAGTATGTCGATAACAGACTACTACATCAGTATGTCGATAACAGACCTACTACATCAGTATGTCGATAACAGACTACTACATCAGTATGTCGATAACAGACCTACTACATCAGTATGTCGATAACAGACTACTACATCAGTATGTCGATAACAACCTACTACATCAGTATGTCGATAACAGACTACTACATCAGTATGTCGATAACAGACTACTACATCAGTATGTCGATAACAGACCTACTACATCAGTATGTCGATAACAGACCTACTACATCAGTATGTCGATAACAGACCTACTACATCAGTATGTCGATAACAGACTACTACATCAGTATGTCGATAACAAACCTACTACATCAGTATGTCGATAACAGACTACTACATCAGTATGTCGATAACAGACCTACTACATCAGTATGTCGATAACAGACTACTACATCAGTATGTCGATAACAGACCTACTACATCAGTATGTCGATAACAGACCTACTACATCAGTATGTCGATAACAGACTACTACATCAGTATGTCGATAACAGACCTACTACATCAGTATGTCGATAACAGACCTACTACATCAGTATGTCGATAACAGACTACTACATCAGTATGTCGATAACAGACCTACTACATCAGTATGTCGATAACAGACCTACTACATCAGTATGTCGATAACAGACTACTACATCAGTATGTCGATAACAGACCTACTACATCAGTATGTCGATAACAGACTACTACATCAGTATGTCGATAACAGACCTACTACATCAGTATGTCGATAACAGACTACTACATCAGTATGTCGATAACAGACTACTACATCAGTATGTCGATAACAGACCTACTACATCAGTATGTCGATAACAGACCTACTACATCAGTATGTCGATAACAGACTACTACATCAGTATGTCGATAACAGACCTACTACATCAGTATGTCGATAACAGACCTACTACATCAGTATGTCGATAACAGACCTACTACATCAGTATGTCGATAACAGACTACTACATCAGTATGTCGATAACAGACCTACTACATCAGTATGTCGATAACAGACCTACTACATCAGTATGTCGATAACAGACCTACTACATCAGTATGTCGATAACAGACTACTACATCAGTATGTCGATAACAAACTACTACATCAGTATGTCGATAACAGAACTACTACATCAGTATGTCTATAACAGACTACTACATCAGTATGTCGATAACAGACCTACTACATCAGTATGTCGATAACAAACTACTACATCAGTATGTCGATAACAGACTACTACATCAGTATGTCGATAACAGACCTACTACATCAGTATGTCGATAACAGACTACTACATCAGTATGTCGATAACAGACTACTACATCAGTATGTCGATAACAGACTACTACATCAGTATGTCGATAACAGACTACTACATCAGTATGTCGATAACAGACTACTACATCAGTATGTCGATAACAGACCTACTACATCAGTATGTCGATAACAGACTACTACATCAGTATGTCGATAACAAACTACTACATCAGTATGTCGATAACAGACTACTACATCAGTATGTCGATAACAAACTACTACATCAGTATGTCGATAACAGACTACTACATCAGTATGTCGATAACAGACTACTACATCAGTATGTCGATAACAGACTACTACATCAGTATGTCGATAACAAACTACTACATCAGTATGTCGATAACAGACTACTACATCAGTATGTCGATAACAGACTACTACATCAGTATGTCGATAACAAACCTACTACATCAGTATGTCGATAACAGACTACTACATCAGTATGTCGATAACAAACTACTACATCAGTATGTCGATAACAGACCTACTACATCAGTATGTCGATAACAGACTACTACATCAGTATGTCGATAACAGACCTACTACATCAGTATGTCGATAACAGACCTACTACATCAGTATGTCGATAACAGACCTACTACATCAGTATGTCGATAACAAACTACTACATCAGTATGTCGATAACAGACCTACTACATCAGTATGTCGATAACAGACTACTACATCAGTATGTCGATAACAGACTACTACATCAGTATGTCGATAACAGACCTACTACATCAGTATGTCGATAACAGACCTACTACATCAGTATGTCGATAACAGACCTACTACATCAGTATGTCGATAACAGACTACTACATCAGTATGTCGATAACAAACCTACTACATCAGTATGTCGATAACAGACTACTACATCAGTATGTCGATAACAAACTACTACATCAGTATGTCGATAACAGACTACTACATCAGTATGTCGATAACAGACCTACTACATCAGTATGTCGATAACATACCTACTACATCAGTATGTCGATAACAGACTACTACATCAGTATGTCGATAACAGACCTACTACATCAGTATGTCGATAACATACCTACTACATCAGTATGTCGATAACAGACTACTACATCAGTATGTCGATAACAGACCTACTACATCAGTATGTCGATAACAGACCTACTACATCAGTATGTCGATAACAGACTACTACATCAGTATGTCGATAACAGACTACTACATCAGTATGTCGATAACAGACTACTACATCAGTATGTCGATAACAGACCTACTACATCAGTATGTCGATAACAGACCTACTACATCAGTATGTCGATAACAGACCTACTACATCAGTATGTCGATAACAGACTACTACATCAGTATGTCGATAACAAACTACTACATCAGTATGTCGATAACAGACCTACTACATCAGTATGTCGATAACAGACTACTACATCAGTATGTCGATAACAGACCTACTACATCAGTATGTCGATAACAGACCTACTACATCAGTATGTCGATAACAGACTACTACATCAGTATGTCGATAACAAACTACTACATCAGTATGTCGATAACAGACTACTACATCAGTATGTCGATAACAAACTACTACATCAGTATGTCGATAACAGACTACTACATCAGTATGTCGATAACAGACCTACTACATCAGTATGTCGATAACAGACCTACTACATCAGTATGTCGATAACAACCTACTACATCAGTATGTCGATAACAGACTACTACATCAGTATGTCGATAACAGACCTACTACATCAGTATGTCGATAACAGACTACTACATCAGTATGTCGATAACAGACTACTACATCAGTATGTCGATAACATACCTACTACATCAGTATGTCGATAACAGACTACTACATCAGTATGTCGATAACAGACCTACTACATCAGTATGTCTATAATAAACTACTACATCAGTATGTCGATAACAAACTACTACATCAGTATGTCGATAACAAACTACTACATCAGTATGTCTATAATAAACTACTACATCAGTATGTCGATAACAGACTACTACAGCAGTATGTCGATAACAAACCTACTACATCAGTATGTCGATAACAAACTACTACATCAGTATGTCTATAACAAACGACTACATCAGTATGTCGATAACAGACCTACTACATCAGTATGTCGATAACATACCTACTACATCAGTATGTCTATAACAAACTACTACATCAGTATGTCGATAACAAACCTACTACATCAGTATGCCGATAACATACCTACTACATCAGTATGTCGATAACACACCTACTACATCAGTATGTCGATAACAGACCTACTACATCAGTATGTCGATAACAGACTACTACATCAGTATGTCGATAACAGACTACTACATCAGTATGTCGATAACAAACTACTACATCAGTATGTCGATAACAGACCTACTACATCAGTATGTCGATAACAGACTACTACATCAGTATGTCGATAACAGACCTACTACATCAGTATGTCGATAACAGACTACTACATCAGTATGTCGATAACAGACTACTACATCAGTATGTCGATAACAAACTACTACATCAGTATGTCGATAACAGACTACTACATCAGTATGTCTATAACAAACTACTACATCAGTATGTCGATAACAGACCTACTACATCAGTATGTCGATAACAGACCTACTACATCAGTATGTCGATAACAAACTACTACATCAGTATGTCGATAACAGACCTACTACATCAGTATGTCGATAACATACCTACTACATCAGTATGTCGATAACAGACTACTACATCAGTATGTCGATAACAGACTACTACATCAGTATGTCGATAACAGACCTACTAC
Source organism: Pecten maximus (assembly GCF_902652985.1). Lineage (NCBI taxonomy): Eukaryota > Metazoa > Mollusca > Bivalvia > Pectinida > Pectinidae > Pecten > Pecten maximus. The sequence goes on along the minus strand of NC_047022.1, from coordinate 2,423,710 downwards.
ATCAGTATGTCGATAACAGACCTACTACATCAGTATGTCGATAACAGACTACTACATCAGTATGTCGATAACAGACCTACTACATCAGTATGTCGATAACAGACCTACTACATCAGTATGTCGATAACAGACCTACTACATCAGTATGTCGATAACAGACCTACTACATCAGTATGTCTATAACAGACTACTACATCAGTATGTCGATAACAGACTACTACATCAGTATGTCGATAACAGACTACTACATCAGTATGTCGATAACAAACTACTACATCAGTATGTCGATAACAGACTACTACATCAGTATGTCGATAACAGACCTACTACATCAGTATGTCGATAACAGACTACTACATCAGTATGTCTATAACAGACTACTACATCAGTATGTCGATAACAAACCTACTACATCAGTATGTCTATAACAGACTACTACATCAGTATGTCGATAACAAACCTACTACATCAGTATGTCGATAACAAACCTACTACATCAGTATGTCTATAACAGACTACTACATCAGTATGTCGATAACAGACTACTACATCAGTATGTCGATAACAGACCTACTACATCAGTATGTCGATAACAGACCTACTACATCAGTATGTCGATAACATACCTACTACATCAGTATGTCGATAACATACCTACTACATCAGTATGTCGATAACAGACTACTACATCAGTATGTCGATAACAGACTACTACATCAGTATGTCGATAACAGACTACTACATCAGTATGTCGATAACAGACCTACTACATCAGTATGTCGATAACAGACTACTACATCAGTATGTCGATAACAGACTACTACATCAGTATGTCGATAACAGACCTACTACATCAGTATGTCGATAACAGACCTACTACATCAGTATGTCGATAACAGACCTACTACATCAGTATGTCTATAACAGACTACTACATCAGTATGTCGATAACAGACTACTACATCAGTATGTCGATAACAAACTACTACATCAGTATGTCTATAACAGACTACTACATCAGTATGTCTATAACAGACTACTACATCAGTATGTCGATAACATACCTACTACATCAGTATGTCGATAACAGACCTACTACATCAGTATGTCTATAACAGACTACTACATCAGTATGTCGATAACAGACCTACTACATCAGTATGTCGATAACAGACCTACTACATCAGTATGTCTATAACAGACTACTACATCAGTATGTCGATAACAGACCTACTACATCAGTATGTCGATAACAGACTACTACATCAGTATGTCGATAATATACCTACTACATCAGTATGTCGATAACAGACTACTACATCAGTATGTCGATAACAGACCTACTACATCAGTATGTCTATAACAGACTACTACATCAGTATGTCGATAACAGACCTACTACATCAGTATGTCGATAACAGACCTACTACATCAGTATGTCTATAACAGACTACTACATCAGTATGTCGATAACAGACTACTACATCAGTATGTCGATAACAGACTACTACATCAGTATGTCGATAACAAACCTACTACATCAGTATGTCGATAACAGACTACTACATCAGTATGTCGATAACAGACCTACTACATCAGTATGTCGATAACAGACCTACTACATCAGTATGTCGATAACAGACTACTACATCAGTATGTCGATAACAGACCTACTACATCAGTATGTCGATAACAGACTACTACATCAGTATGTCGATAACAGACTACTACATCAGTATGTCGATAACATACTACTACATCAGTATGTCGATAACAGACCTACTACATCAGTATGTCGATAACAGACTACTACATCAGTATGTCGATAACAGACCTACTACATCAGTATGTCGATAACAGACTACTACATCAGTATGTCGATAACAGACTACTACATCAGTATGTCGATAACAGACTACTACATCAGTATGTCGATAACATACTACTACATCAGTATGTCGATAACAGACCTACTACATCAGTATGTCGATAACAGACTACTACATCAGTATGTCGATAACAGACTACTACATCAGTATGTCGATAACAGACTACTACATCAGTATGTCGATAACAGACTACTACATCAGTATGTCGATAACAGACTACTACATCAGTATGTCGATAACAGACCTACTACATCAGTATGTCGATAACAGACCTACTACATCAGTATGTCGATAACAGACTACTACATCAGTATGTCGATAACAGACTACTACATCAGTATGTCGATAACAGACTACTACATCAGTATGTCGATAACAGACTACTACATCAGTATGTCGATAACAGACTACTACATCAGTATGTCGATAACAGACCTACTACATCAGTATGTCGATAACAGACTACTACATCAGTATGTCGATAACAGACCTACTACATCAGTATGTCGATAACAGACTACTACATCAGTATGTCGATAACAAGCCTACTACATCAGTATGTCGATAACAGACCTACTACATCAGTATGTCGATAACAGACCTACTACATCAGTATGTCGATAACAGACTACTACATCAGTATGTCGATAACAGACTACTACATCAGTATGTCGATAACAGACTACTACATCAGTATGTCGATAACAGACTACTACATCAGTATGTCGATAACAGACCTACTACATCAGTATGTCGATAACAGACCTACTACATCAGTATGTCGATAACAGACTACTACATCAGTATGTCGATAACAGACCTACTACATCAGTATGTCGATAACAGACTACTACATCAGTATGTCGATAACAGACCTACTACATCAGTATGTCGATAACAGACCTACTACATCAGTATGTCGATAACAGACTACTACATCAGTATGTCGATAACAGACCTACTACATCAGTATGTCGATAACAGACCTACTACATCAGTATGTCGATAACAGACTACTACATCAGTATGTCGATAACAGACTACTACATCAGTATGTCGATAACAGACTACTACATCAGTATGTCGATAACAGACCTACTACATCAGTATGTCGATAACAGACCTACTACATCAGTATGTCGATAACAGACCTACTACATCAGTATGTCGATAACAGACTACTACATCAGTATGTCGATAACAAACTACTACATCAGTATGTCGATAACAAACTACTACATCAGTATGTCGATAACAGACCTACTACATCAGTATGTCGATAACAGACCTACTACATCAGTATGTCGATAACAGACTACTACATCAGTATGTCGATAACAGACTACTACATCAGTATGTCGATAACAACTACTACATCAGTATGTCGATAACAGACCTACTACATCAGTATGTCGATAACAGACCTACTACATCAGTATGTCGATAACAGACTACTACATCAGTATGTCGATAACAGACCTACTACATCAGTATGTCGATAACAGACTACTACATCAGTATGTCGATAACAAACTACTACATCAGTATGTCGATAACAGACCTACTACATCAGTATGTCGATAACAGACCTACTACATCAGTATGTCGATAACAGACCTACTACATCAGTATGTCGATAACAGACCTACTACATCAGTATGTCGATAACAGACTACTACATCAGTATGTCGATAACAGACCTACTACATCAGTATGTCGATAACAGACCTACTACATCAGTATGTCGATAACAGACTACTACATCAGTATGTCGATAACAGACCTACTACATCAGTATGTCTATAACAGACTACTACATCAGTATGTCGATAACAAACCTACTACATCAGTATGTCTATAACAGACCTACTACATCAGTATGTCGATAACAAACCTACTACATCAGTATGTCGATAACAGACTACTACATCAGTATGTCGATAACAGACTACTACATCAGTATGTCGATAACAGACTACTACATCAGTATGTCGATAACAGACCTACTACATCAGTATGTCGATAACAGACCTACTACATCAGTATGTCGATAACAGACCTACTACATCAGTATGTCGATAACAGACCTACTACATCAGTATGTCGATAACAGACTACTACATCAGTATGTCGATAACAGACCTACTACATCAGTATGTCGATAACAGACCTACTACATCAGTATGTCGATAACAGACTACTACATCAGTATGTCGATAACAGACCTACTACATCAGTATGTCGATAACAGACTACTACATCAGTATGTCGATAACAGACTACTACATCAGTATGTCGATAACAGACTACTACATCAGTATGTCGATAACATACTACTACATCAGTATGTCGATAACATACCTACTACATCAGTATGTCGATAACATACCTACTACATCAGTATGTCGATAACATACCTACTACATCAGTATGTCGATAACAGACCTACTACATCAGTATGTCGATAACATACCTACTACATCAGTATGTCGATAACATACCTACTACATCAGTATGTCGATAACAGACCTACTACATCAGTATGTCGATAACAGACTACTACATCAGTATGTCGATAACAGACTACTACATCAGTATGTCGATAACAGACCTACTACATCAGTATGTCGATAACAAACTACTACATCAGTATGTCGATAACAGACCTACTACATCAGTATGTCGATAACAGACTACTACATCAGTATGTCGATAACAGACTACTACATCAGTATGTCGATAACAGACTACTACATCAGTATGTCGATAACAGACTACTACATCAGTATGTCGATAACAGACCTACTACATCAGTATGTCGATAACAGACTACTACATCAGTATGTCGATAACAGACTACTACATCAGTATGTCGATAACAGACCTACTACATCAGTATGTCGATAACAGACATACTACATCAGTATGTCGATAACAGACTACTACATCAGTATGTCGATAACAGACCTACTACATCAGTATGTCGATAACAAACTACTACATCAGTATGTCGATAACAGACCTACTACATCAGTATGTCGATAACAGACTACTACATCAGTATGTCGATAACAGACCTACTACATCAGTATGTCGATAACAAACTACTACATCAGTATGTCGATAACAGACCTACTACATCAGTATGTCGATAACAGACCTACTACATCAGTATGTCGATAACAGACCTACTACATCAGTATGTCGATAACAAACTACTACATCAGTATGTCGATAACAGACTACTACATCAGTATGTCGATAACAGACTACTACATCTGTATGTCGATAACAGACATACTACATCAGTACGTCAAGATAACTTATATCTTTTTTCTAAACGTATCTATTTTACCTTAAATTGATGTGCACGGGTTGAGGGAATGTTTCGGTGACTCAACTGTCTAAAATATTTAGTGCAATTTCCTGCTGAATGTGCAAACACTCAAGGCCAGTGTCAATTCGCTGTACATAAGAGTATTTTCTTCAAATATATCTGTATTATATAGAAACGGATTTCAGCATCTTAGGAAGTAATTAAAAGTTGTGCGATATAATTCAAGTAATGGTTTTATATAAGTGTCGGTTTTAAGCAGAAAATGTGATTTTTTTATGGCGAAAAATAGCCTAATGACAGAAACAGAGAATTATATGTCATCATTTGCATCAATGTGTCACCTAGTATCCAACATTATGCAACATGTTCACAACCATAGCATCCTGTACCGACTCCACCAAGGTTTCCGAAAATTAAGATCATGCGAGATTCAGCTTTTAGATTTCTTTGATGACGTATCACAGACTGTATATGACGTATCACAGACTGTAGATGACGTATCACAGACTGTAGATGACGTATCACAGACTGTAGATGACGTATCACAGATTGTAGATGACGTAAAGCAGAGCGATATCCTCATCATGGACTTCTCTTAGGCGTTTGACAAAGTTAATAGTTCTCTTCTCTGTCACAATCTTAGATACTATGTAGTTAATGATAAAGTCAACACCTGGATAGAAAGTTTACTATCACACAGACGTGGGGACGTGGGGACGTGAGGACGTGGGGACGTGTGGACGTAGGGATGTGAGGACGTGGGGATGTGGGGACGTGGGGACGTGGGGACGTGGCACGTGGGACGTGGAGACGCGGGACGTGGAGACGTGGGACGTGGAGACGTGGAGACTTGGGACTTTGGGACTTTGGGGCGTGGGACTAGGGACGTGAGGACATGAGGAAGTGATGACGTTATCAGGGTGGTTGGGCAGCACAGTGGTAATAGTTTAATTCCCTGTTTTTTTCTCCTCAGTAAACCAATAAATAAGCGGTAGTGCGATTTTCACCCGGGGCCGCGGATGTAAAACCATTCGCGCCTCTCTACCGGACCAACATGAGTGATTTTTACAAGATTTACACATGTTTCGCTTTAATCAAACTATAAAATTAACTAACATTTAATTTTCTTTTCCAACAACACCCAAATAATATCTCCACATGATAGTATTGAAGCACCGTGTATACATTAAAGAAATGTGTAAATATTTAATGCATTTTAAAAGAATATCAATTTTCACAAAGTCATTAATTCTCAAATGACCTAAATATGTCATTTTTACCCCATGTATCTATCTTTCTGAAAAGCGACAAGAAAATACATCTGTTTTTATTTGGCATTTGCCTACAAACTAATTTGTAAATTGATTGGAGAAGCATACAGACTTTAACTTACGAAAGCCGGTTGGGACCATTTTTGTAGAAGAAAATAAAAAAAAATTCGCGTTATTACGCGAAACTAACGCGTTATATCGCGAAACTTTCGCGTAATTACGCGAAACTAACGCGTTATTACGCGAAACTAACGCGTTATATCGCGAAACTTTCGCGTAATTACGCGAAACTAACGCGTTATATCGCGAAACTTACGCGTTATTTCGCGAAACTGACGCGTTATTACGCGAAACTTTCGCGTTATTTCGCGAAAATTACGCGTTATTACGCGAAACTAACGCGTTATATCACGAATATATATTGATAGTTATAAGAAGTATCGGCTACTTTTGAAGAGTATTGACATGAGGCACGACAGTTTAGTGAGTTTTTATTTTGAGTTAAGCCTCCTATCCCAAGCTGAAATTTTGAGTTTTTTTAACAATAGTGGATAGTGCTGTTTTAAACAATTCAACACGTAAACGAACTTTGAAACGATAGTGTTTAACAATAAGGAAATTAGTTCTCGGATATATACGATGTTGCATTATTCATTCTCAAAGAATTACAAAATTCTGGACAGAAAAAAAAAATCTTGGTTCTCGCCCTCCATCTTTACAGTCAGTATCTGATACTCTGAAACCATTTCATCGTCTGATATAACCTGCTGCGCATTATAACGCAAAAGTTTCGTGATATTATACAATTATCGACCTGTTTTCAGGTAAATATGATGATTTATAAACAACTCGAGAAAATGATATTTCCCGAGGCCGAAGGTCATCGTATTCACCTGAAAACAGGTTGATAGCTGCTTTATTATATGACAAAACTGCAACATTTTCATATTACAGAATGATTATCATTACCTGTCATAGGATTGAAAAAATAATAGTGATCGACTGGAGAAAGGTTCAAAATGACATTTAAAAAGTCAAAGTCAACAATGAATTTAAACTTCATTATTTATTATTGCTTAAAATTCAACAAAATGTAAATGCTAAAACATCTAAAAATTGAGTCTATTAAACTCTGTCCGGGAGTACATACCTACACGTACATGTAAGCATGCATTTTTGACGACACGGATAGTTGGACATTCCCTTGTTACTATATTTGGGTGTGTAATCGAGTTGTTGGATTGTTATGTCACCCTGGATTTGACGTCACGGATTGCGGGAGAGTCCCTGTTATTATATTTGGGTGCGTATTCGAGTTATTGGGTGGTTGTATCACTCTGTAGCGAGAGAGGGTACGAACAAAAGCCCCCCCCCCCCCCCCCCCCCCCCCCCCCCCCCCCCCCCCCCCGACATTAGCCCCTAGGACAAAAGCCCCTTCATACTAATCAAAAAGTGGACAAAAGCTCCTTTATATACAAAAAAAAATTAATTTCAATATATGTACATTTTCATTGATGTTGTATTCTCATGAAAAGAAATATATCATTAATGTCTTCATGTGTATCAACAGTGAAATGTCTTTATTTGCACAGGTATCAATTTGTTTTTTTATATGATTTCTTTGATTTTAATCATTCCTAAAATTAAAATGATTACAAGACAGAGCAACATGTTTGGTAAGGCAGTCATTATATTATAACTTGAGACACAGATACTGAAAAAGGAGATGTTTTAGGAACCTGATGGCACCATGTAATCGATGATTATTGATAAAATACTATTAAAAAATACAGATTTACTAATAGTATATAACGTATACCAACTAAATTTATATAGAAGGGGCTTTTGTCCGGGGGGTGGGGGTAAGGGACGGGGGTGTTTTGTCCTACACTGAGGCACGGATTCGGGGTTGATAATAATATTTGATCAAAGGGATAATGTTTAGAATTGCCCAATCTGGAAAGGGGGGAAATCACAGTCATATAATAATATTTCGCGTAATTACGCGTTAGTTTCGCGTAATAACGCGTTAGTTTCGCGTAATAACGCGTAAGTTTCGCGATATTACGCGTTAGTTTCGCGTAATAACGCGTAAGTTTCGCGATATTACGCGTTAGTTTCGCGTAATAACGCGAAAGTTTCGCGAAAAAACGCGTTAGTTTCGCGTAATAACGCGAAAGTTTCGCGATATTACGCGATAGTTTCGCGTAATAACGCGATAGTTTCGCGTAATAACGCGAAAGTTTCGCGATATAACGCGTTAGTTTCGCGATATAACGCGATAGTTTCGCGTTATTACGCGAATTTTTTTTTTATTTTTTTCTACGAAAATGGTCCCAACCGGCTTTCGTATTAACTCAATTTCTCGTAATATAAGATTTTTAACCCCATAGCTTTTACTTTACCGTCAAATAACCAATGTTTAATACCGATTCCTAATAAAATCCAAACAGAGACTCCCTGCTACATCGATCCCCGTATCCCAATGATACACTTTACCTACCATAGAATTCCCAAACTAAAAACGTATAAATTCTATTTAAACGAATAACTCTTTCATCCAGGTGTAATAAAACTGGATTTTAAAAATGACGAGGAGGATATCTTTTGATAATATTTCAGTCATTAAACCCCTCGACATGACGTGTAATATCTGTACAATAGCCTAGCGTGTGTACTCGTGTTGCGTCTGTCAAAATCTCCGAAACCAGCCGATTAGTTTTAATACTTCTATTGTGTGTGACACGACGATGGTACATTATACAATCTGACTTATGACCTAGCCACATATATCATATACACTGACCGATATATACAAACACATGCTCAGATTTCGTGGGATTCATATAACCAATTCACCAAAGTTGTTGTGTAACCTTGTAATGAATGGAATTTGTCATTGCCGCCGATCGCACAGTGGCTGATGTGCATAAATTAGTTAGTGCAATTTTCGCCGGACAAAAGTTTGATGAATTCTGTCTTCCCAGATGTCAACGATGTTCTTGTTTTCTATACTGGACAGGTGTGTCCCTATTGTCCAACATTGAGGGATAACCTTTATTTATTTATTTTTCACATCTGTACCTTTTTCACACTGATATTAAATTTGAAGCCTGCAGTTACACGGCTCACTGTCAAAGCTTTACTCGTCAATACAAATTACGTAGATCTACATAGTTTAGTTCCATCAGATTTGACCTTTTATTTCTATCAGTCACGTCAACAATTTGTCATTGTGTCATTTCGACATGAATAAGATGGCGACTACAAAACAAAAATATCGGCTGAATAGTCTTAACCATGATACAACCCTCAGCTTCCCGAAACAACACAAACCGCCGATTTTAGCTTGAAGTCGCAGGATGCCGATTTGTTGTACGAGGTTGAAGGAGGGACGGCATATTTCTATAAACATGACGATGTACCAAGTTTGGATTCAGTAATAGTAGGGAACGATTTATTTATATAAATATTGCAGCTTTAGAATACATTAACCTCGTGTACAATTACATATACTGCGGTACTAAAATAAGACCAATCTAAATCTCCAGAACGTTTGATTCAAACTTATCTATAATATATTGAAAATGGAAATTAGAGAGAGTGAAAATGGCAGTGTGTATAGTCGGGGTTTAATTGTCGTAATGATGGTTTGAGGAGATATCCGAGAGAGGATGTGACAAAGATACAATACTGCGACAGTATCTGGACACTGGTCAAGGTGTCCCGTGTGTGGTCAGTACGGACTGTGTATCGCCTGTCTCTGATAATCAGATAGCATGGTCGATCGCGCGAGGTCATCTTTCAGATTGGTCAATCACGTGAAAGTTGAGCTTCATTCATGGAGACAAGGCCGGGGTATCTGAACCTAGATCATGGTTACTTTGACCAGCGGTCGAAGGGTCCAGATTAACAATATTGTTCTTGAACATTTGTTATTGAGGTCAAGCGATTAATACAATGACCTTGAATGTAGAGTTTGTTAAAGGTAAATGGTTGCTGTATGAGATGGTCAGTGTTGGTATAATCGACGGAAGGCCGGGGTATTGTGTCCGGCTATCCTATCATTAGTTCTCTACAGATCATACGGTAACATTATCTATACGCGGGTATATACTCAGTAAGGTAACTATGCTTGTATGGACTCAGTTGGAAGCATTCAGAAGAAACGAATTCTGTAGTTCCTGATAAGAAAATGGAACCTTAGTGTCTTTCTTACCTTTCTCTTCGGTTGTGTCCAAAATATCACTAATAATGGAGATCTGTTCTGTCATTGGCGACTCAAACTTGGCCCTTACAAACATGATATATTATCTATTAAGTAGCAGTCGACTCGTATCTCGAGTGATAGTTTACGTAATTCTGAATTCAAGTGCTGCAGGGCAAAATGATACCACAATATGTTCAATACTCAATCACTAAAGGGACTGCATCTTAGAACAGTTCCCGCACATAGCAAGGACAATGATTGATCTTAGAACAGTTTCCGCACATGCCAAAGACAATGATTGATCTTAGAGCAGTTCCTGCACATAGCAAGGACAGTGATTGATCTATGAACATTTCCCGCACATAGCAAGGATAATTATTGATCTTAGAACAGTTCCCGCACATAGCATGGACAATCATTGATCTTAAAACAGTTCCCGCACATAGCAAGGATAATTATTGATCTTAGAACAGTTCCCGCACATAGCATGGACAATAATTGATCTTAAAACAGTTCCTGCACGTGTCAAGGACAATGATTAATCTCAGAACAGTTCCCGCACATCCCAAAGACATTTTTGATCTTCGGACAGTTCCCACACATGCCAAAGACAATGACTGGTCTCAGAACAGTTCCCGCACATAGCAAGGACAATCATTGATCTCAGAACAGTTCCCGCACATAGTAAAGACAATGATCGATACCAGAACAGTTCCCGCACATAAAGGTGTAGCGATGACACCTAACACAGGGTTCGAAGATTTAGTAGTTGTTGTAGATCTTTATAAAACAGATGAATTTGGACCGACAAACTTTGTCATGTTATAAAATAATTTTAACAAAGGACCAATAACATCGGACATATAAGAATCTCGGTGGTAGGATCTCTGTCGAGTTGTGGGCGTTTATGGTTCTATAAATGACAGACTTAGTACTTACAAATGAGACATGACAGGTTTGAAACAAGATACCTAATGCGATATTTGACAGCTTTACAGCTAATGACGTAACTTGAAATCCATCGAGATGCCAATCAAATCTTACACATATAGTTATTGATAGACAGTGGTTGATCTGCCTCCCCTATCCGTAAAGCTACAAACCATAATCTGTATTAACCGCACGTGACCTAAACAATAACCAGAGGAGGACGACAAACCAGTCCTCACGTCACTTTCCGTCTATTAGCTATCATAACTAGGTGTGAAGTAACATCATGTTGGGAACCCGGACCGGATTTATAGTGTATCATGGTAAAGGGGGAAACTTAGATAAACAATTGTCTGTATTTATCAATGGACATAATGGATGTCCCTGGTATCTTATGATTTAGTTTTGTTTTTGTTTAACGTCCTATTAACATCCAGGATAATTTAAGGACGTGCCAGGTTTTGGAGGTGGAGGAAAGCCGGAGTACACGGAGAAAAGCCACCGGCCTACGGTCAGTACCTGGTAACTGTCCCATGTAGGTTTCGAACTCGCAACCCAGAGGTGGAGGGTTAGTGATAAAGTGTCGGGACATCTTAACCACTCGGCCACCGCGGCTCCTTATCCTATGACGTCATCAATATAAATAAATTTAAACAGATGAAATAGATAACTAAACAGAATGTGCGCACGTTTTTGTAATCTGTGCGCGCGTTAAAGATTGGTAAATGTATTACCATGTCCCTTCGGGGGCTCCGTAGAAAAGGTATTTCTATCCTCGGAGTAAGATTTTTACTGGCCAGATCTCGATATAACCTAAGAATATATATATTTAAAAGTGTCCTCAAATCAAAGTGATTCCACTTATTACACAGTGATGAAGAGCATTCATCGAAGCAGAAAAACAGGTGTTAGCTATCCCTGATAAAAATCACGAGATGTCAAGATGCCAGTTTTAATTAGATTTAATCTAACATGTACAGGTATATATATAAATCGTTACTTTGGATGTAAATAACAGGTATAGGTATAATCACGGGTACTCGTCATAAAATACACCCGATATATAATATACTGGGTGTATTGTCACAAGAGACGAGTATATGTGGTATATTGGGTGTATTGTCAGAGAAGACGAGTTTCTGTGATATATTGGGTGTATTGTCAGAGGAGACGAGTATCTGTGGTATATTGGGTGTATTGTCAGACGAGACGAGTATCTGTTATATATTGGGTGTATTGTCAGAGGAGACGAGTACCTGTAATATATTGGGTGTATTGTCAGAGGAGACGAGTATCTGTGATATATTGGGTGTATTGTCAGAGGAGACGAGTACCTGTGATATATTGGGTGTATTGTCAGAGGAGACGAGTATCTGTGATATATTGGGTGTATTGTCAGAGGAGACGAGTACCTGTGGTATATTGGGTGTATTGTCAGAGGAGACGAGTACCTGTGGTATATTGGGTGTATTGTCAGAGGAGACGAGTACCTGTGGTATATTGGGTGTATTGTCAGAGGAGACGAGTACCTGTGGTATATTGGGTGTATTGTCAGAGGAGACGAGTACCTGTGGTATATTGGGTGTATTGTCAGAGGAGACGAGTACCTGTGGTATATTGGGTGTATTGTCAGAGGAGACGAGTACCTGTGGTATATTGGGTGTATTGCCACAAGAGACGAGTACCTGTGGTATATTGGGTGTATTGTCAGAGGAGACGAGTACCTGTGGTATATTGGGTGTATTGTCACAAGAGACGAGTACCTGTGGTATATTGGGTGTATTGTCACAAGAGACGAGTACCTGTGGTATATTGGGTGTATTGTCAGAGGAGACGAGTACCTGTGGTAAATAGGGTGTATTGTCAGAGGAGACGAGTATCTGTGGTATAATGGGTGTATTGTCAGAGGAGACGAGTATCTGTGATATATTGGGTGTATTGTCAGAGGAGACGAGTATCTGTGATATATTGGGTGTATTGTCAGAGGAGACGAGTATCTGTGATATATTGGGTGTATTGTCAGAGGAGACGAGTATCTGTGATATATTGGGTGTATTGTCAGAGGAGACGAGTATCTGTGATATATAGGGTGTATTGTCAGAGGAGACGAGTACCTGTGCTATATTGGGTGTATTGTCAGAGGAGACGAGTATCTGTGGTATATTGGGTGTATTGTCAGAGGAGGCGAGATCCTGTGATATATTGGGTGTATTGTCAGAGGAGACGAGTACCTGTGATATATTGGGTGTATTGTCAGAGGAGACGAGTATCTGTAATATATTGGGTGTATTGTCAGAGGAGACGAGTATCTGTAATATATTGGGTGTATTGTCAGAGGAGACGAGTATCTGTGATATATTGGGTGTATTGTCAGAGGAGACGAGTATCTGTAATATATTGGGTGTATTGTCAGAGGAGACGAGTATCTGTGTTATATTGGGTGTATTGTCAGAGGAGACGAGTACCTGTGATATATTGGGTGTATTGTCAGAGGAGACGAGTATCTGTGATATAGTCTTGAGTATTTAGCACACATATTCCTTTACACAATGTACCGAGTATAGATTTCAAACCAGCGAAAATACTCTTGTCATGATGATGACGAGTATATCTAAGGACACGAGGCCATTCGAGCGATCTCAGGAATGATAGAATTATACAGAAATAGTCTGAATAACGAAAGGGATTAAAAACGAAATGATTATTATCATTACAATAGGACCTTCACCGAGATTTGTGGACCGAAAGTAAGGAGGCCGGCCGACATCTTTTAATCGGATCGATGTCTACCGTGTCGGCGCTGTAACGACACTTTCCATTGGTTAAAATCATTACGTTTACGTGCCAGAATTGGATCATTTTTTGTTACTAGTAGTAGAAAACACTACATCTGTTACGCGAAGCTTCTCGGTGAAACAAGATCAAGTCTACAGCATGATTCAAAGCGACTTTATTCGTATTCTGACCACGTACAATGCAAAATACATCGTCCAGTTGTAGGACGGCGTCCATTTTAATTTCATTGTTTTCCATAACTCCCCCAATCTTGTTGATGTAAACATTCAAATTTATAAGCGCTCACGCTCATAATGTTACCGTACGTGCGCGTACTTTTGGTTTGGTTTGTTTTTGTTTAACGTCCTTAAGGGGTATCTAAACAGCAAATCCAGTCAAAACATTGATATTTTACAGGCCTATAAATCCCTATTATGGTGCAATGTCACAGAAGTAACATGATGAACTTTTAGTATGTATCATGGCAAACCGTGGGACTTGCTGTTGAAATGTAATTTGTTAAGCTGTTTGTAAATTTCAACAAAACGTAAGAAAAATGCATGTTTCAGGGGGACATAATTAACTAATTTGTATCCCATATATTCCACAAACTGGCCATGTCATTTTGCTCACAAGTGTCTAAAGCACAGAATAGGAGCATTGGTTTGACCGGCTTTGACTTTATTGTATGTATAAACGCTGTTTTTATTTTGAACTTGAATTGCAAATGGCGGTCGTAAATGATATCACACAAATACGGCATATAAGGAGGTATTTAAAACATCAAAAATGCTCTTAAAGGACAATATAAGGTATTCTTGAAGTGGCAGGAAGACTGCTTTTATGAAAAAATGTTCAACAGTTGAGTTTGGGGTAAAATATGCCTATTTCTGAAAAAGCCTAAAAACTCACCAGTTTAACAATTTGACTTTAAAATGTTCTTCTTACTATGATGAGATGTCTTAAAAGTACGATATAGGAGTATTGTTATTAACTGAAATGCCTCCCTTTAAGCCATATTTGTGTAATATTATTCACAGCCGCCATTTGCATTTCAAGGTCAAAACAAAATAAGTGTTTATTCGTACATACAGTTAAATCCGGTTAAACAAATGCTCCTACCGTGTCCTATAGACACTTGTGAACATAACAGCTTGGCTATTTTTCAGGTTTGGTCATTTGTGTGAATTATTCCATGCTAAATCTTACCACAAAGTTACTCTATATAAGAAACTGGTAGTATCTATAGCATATTATTGGTGATTGTAAGAAGCTTCATGTCCAAACAAACATTTTGGTATATCACATGACATTTTTTGTGCAAATCTTAAGGTATTTATTCGTGTTTGAAATTCAACATTATTCTGCTATATAGATGACCCTTAACAGCCTTAACATTTGATGACGTGCCAGGTTTTGAAGGTGGATGAAAGCCGGAGTACCCGGAGAAAAACCACCGGCCTACGGTCAGTACCTGGCACCTGTCCCATGTAGGTTTCGAACTCGCAACCCAGAGGTGGAGGGCAACTGATAAAGTGTCGGTACGCCTTAGCCACTCGGCCACCGCGGCCCCGACGTGCGCGTGCGAACGATAGAATAGTGATAAGCGTTACCTCACGACTACCTTTACACTACAAAATCAAGCTCAATATATCTAGATCTTCGTGTACGAACGAAAGGTAGAACCGAATTCTGGTCTTTAAAACAAAATATGTTGTGTATTAAATACCCATATATTATACATCAAGCTATTGAATAATCATTGTATGTTGTTGTGATGGTTCATGTATATGGTAATTTTCAGCTGCATCGCCCAATAGCTAGCTTTTGTGGCTGTGCGACTGAGTGTCGTGTCTGTGTACTGAAGTTGAGCAATGAGGAGCGTGGTCAGCTCTTGGATGGGTGACTGCTCAGTTGTAACCTTGGTTTACGTGATATTGTTACTTCTTTTTTCAGTCATGATTTCAATAATTGTATATTCAATTATATACGCAGCCATTCATCAGTTCAATATCACTGTCTGACCTTGACATAATGTACTGTTCAGTCTCGGGGTCAAGGTGACCGCGCTAAGTTCACGCTGATCAGCTTATATCTCAAGCCTTAGGTGTACTGTATCTAAACAGACTGATCTCAGGGGCTTAAACATATCCGGATTATACAGCGAGTCTCTATGTTACATTATCCGGATAGGACAGCGATTCTCTATATTACATTATCCGGATAAGACAGCGAATCTTTATATTACATTATCCGGATAAGACAACAATTCTCTATATTACATTATCCGGATAAGACAGCAATTATCTATGTTACATTATCCGGATAAGACAGCGAATCTTTATATTACATTATCCGGATAAGACAGCAATTCTCTGTATTACATTATCCGGATAAGACAGCAATTCTCTATGTTACATTATCCGGATAAGACAGCGAATCGTTATATTACATTATCCGGATAAGACAACAATTCTCTATCTTATATTATCCGGATAGGGCAATGTTTTTTATCTGAATCTAGTTGGTATGAAATGAAGCGGAAGTAATCTTTTTAAATGAAAATTGATTTAAATTTCTGTATAGATCCTCTATTGTTTAAGTTTGAAATCTCCCTCCGATTGTTATTATGGTTTGATGTTTACGTCTTGTTTGAGGGATAATGAGAAATTCATTAGACAATCCTAAATCACTTTATCTTAATGTAAACAATGTGATATAAATACCTGCCATTAAAAACTTGAGAAATGTTACGAATGTTGACCGTTTCTCCTTGTCAAACCGACCAAAAAGGTACATATCGCGGGCAGTGAGCGGCCAAAGTAAACTATCTATTTCATCTTCCTAATAAAGCCTGGATTAGAATGCTTGACCAGCTGGACACTAAGACGTCCTGGAGTGGTCACTCCGGGTTCTAGACACCGCCAATTCACCGTGAAATCCGTACCGTGCTAAATACCCAAAGTAGCGCCCTAACAGGTACGGGTCTGACCTTAGAGTACATCACCAGATTATAGATATCCAATAATCTACAAACACCTCAAACCTGTAGGAGACATATAGGGACATGGAGAAATACAAATATATATCTCAATATATATTCCCACTTTGAATAATTCGCGTATTCTGGGGTTTTTTAATGAGTAATACTGCCACGTGCTTTGTATTTCCATGACAGGTGATAAATTATTCACGATGATTTATCTTTATATCTAGTTATCAACATACATACTGAAATAAAATTCAAACTGCTCCGACATTTTAAAGATGCACTAATGCGCGAAACCCACCCAGACTACGTATCGGTCCATTTAAATAGCTGCACATTGACAGGCTAGTGAACACCGTGACTCTGTAACACCAAACTAGAACCCAAACCGGTAGGTATATCTCGAGAGTGATGTAAGGTGGAATATCTTTCAAAAGAGTTTCGTATCTTTCGACTTAATTGTCTTCCCTCATTAATAGTATCTACCCTTACAACAGATACTTTATTTTCAGCTGATCCTAACGCAATGAACACGTAGATATCTCGAGATATCAGTACATGGCAGTAGATACCACTATATAACAGTAGACATCAGTAGATATCAATAGACACCAGTAGACATCAGTAGACATCAGTAGATATCAATAGACACTAGTAGACATCAGTAGATATCAGTAGACATTAGTAGATATTAGTAGACATCAGTAGACAAGAGTAGACATCAATAGACATCAGTAGACATCAGTAGACATCAGTAAACATCAGTAGATATCAGTGGACATCAGTAGACATCAGTAGATATTAGTAGACATCAATAGACATCAGTAGACATCAGTAGACATCAGTAGACATCAGTAGATATCAATAGACATCAGTAGACATCAGTAGATATCAGTAGACATTAGTAGATATTAGTAGACATCAGTAGACAAGAGTAGACATCAATAGACATCAGTAGACATCAGTAGACATCAGTAGACATCAGTAGACATCAGTAAACATCAGTAGACATCAATAGACATCAGTAGACATCAGTAGACATCAATATACAGCAGTAGACATCAGTAGACATCAGTAGACATCAGTAGACATCAGTAGACATCAGTGGACATCAGTAGATATCAGTAGACATCAGTAGACATCAGTAGACATCAGTAGACATCAGTGGACATCAGTAGATATCAGTAGACATCAGTAGACATTAGTTGACATCAGTAGACATCAGTAGACATCAGTAGATATCAGTAGACATCAGTAGACATCAGTAGACATCAGTGGATATCAATAGACATCAATAGACATCAATATACATCAGTAGACATCAGTAGACATCAGTAGATATCAGTAGACATCAGTAGACATTAGTTGACATCAGTAGACATCAGTAGACATCAGTAGACATCAGTAGACATCAGTGGACATCAGTAGATATCAGTAGACATCAGTAGACATCAGTAGATATCAGTAGACATCAGTAGACATCAGTAGACATCAGTAGACATTAGTTGACATCAGTAGATATCAGTAGACATCAGTAGACATCAGTAGACATCAGTAGACATCAGTGGACATCAGTAGATATCAATAGATATCAGTAGACATTAGTTGACATCAGTAGACATCAGAAGACATCAGTGAAGTGCATTTTGTCACATTACTTGAACTATCTTATTATGACGAATTAGGGTTGATCACTCGAAGAGTTTGTGACATTCCAATATTTTATACATTATAAAATGACAAATAAGGGTATGTCCGTCCTAGAGAGTGTGACGTCACATTGCATTATATAATGACGAATTAAGGCTTGTCTGTCTTAGAGTGTGTGACGTCACATTACGTTATCAAAATTATGACACATTAGGGTTTGTTTGCCTTTGTCCATTGGAGTAGTTATCTGAAAGTTTGTCCGATTGTTGAACAAGCAATGTCTGATGAAGGTTTTGAATTTGCCCTTAGTCTATGAACATATGTCTGATAACGTGTTTGAATCGGAACAACGTATATTTTTGGTTCAATATTTCGTTTCTCCTATAAGAACATTTTAGAAAATGATTCCAATGTCAGAGTGGGCTACCATACTTTTTGCGTGACGTCATCCCTCCATTGGATCGACAAGATTGTCTACCATTCCTTTTGTGTGACGTCATCCGTCCATTGGACAGACAAGATTGGCCACCATACCGTTTGTGTGACGTCAACCCTCCATTGGACCGACAAGATTGGCCACCATACCGTTTGTGTGACGTCATCCCTCCATTGGACCGACAAGATTGGCCACCATACCGTTTGTGTGACGACAACCCTCCATTGGACAGACAAGATTGGCCACCATACCATTTGTGTGACGTCATCCCTCCATTAGACAGACAAGATTGGCCACCATACCGTTTGTGTGACGTCATACCGCCATTGGACCGCCAAGATTTGCCACCATACTGTTTGTGTGACCGCATCCCTCCATTGGACCGACAAGATTGGCCACCATATCGTTTGTCTGACGTCATCCCTCCATTGGACAGACAAGATTGGCTACCATACCGTTTGTGTGACGTCATCCCTCCATTGGACCGCCAAGATTGGCCACCATACCGTTAGTGTGACGTCATACCTCCATTGGACCGACACGATTGGACACCATACCGTTTATGTGACGTCATCCCTCCATTAGACAGACAAGATTGGCCACCATACCGTTTGTGTGACGCCATACCGCCATTGGACCGACAAGATTGCCACCATACCGTTAGTGTGACGACAACCCTCCATTAGACAGACAAGATTGGCCACCATACCGTTTGTGTGACGTCATCCCTCCATTGGACCGACAATATTAGCCACCATACCGTTAGTGTGACGTCATCCCTCCATTGGACCGACACGATTGGCCACCATACCGTTTGTGTGACGACATCCCTCAATTAAACTGACAAGATTGGCCACCATACCGTTTGTGTGACGTCATCCCTCCATTGGACAGACACGATTGGCCACCATACCGTTAGTGTGACGTCATCCCGCCATTAGACAGACAAGATTGGCCAGCATACCGGTGTTGTACTCTGCAGTACCTCCTCCCCGTAGTCTAAGTGTTCCTGCAAAAACAAAAAGGTCATGAAACGCCATATCGGCAGACTGCTTTGGTTAAAATAATTGTTGAAAGTTTGTTAGCATGGGGGTCACTTAAATCATTGCAGTTCATTTAAAAGTTCCCAGATGGTCATTATACTACAAACCTACTTGCTGGAATTTCCCAGACACAATCTCATTTCATTTCAAAAGATTTAATCAGTGTCAGCAAATGGATGTCAAAAGACAACATCACCTATCGGCTTTGTTCGAGGAATGACAAGGGTCATTGAAGAATTTATCGCCAGGTGGCGCCTCCCTGTGGCTGATAACGACATCCTCATTTCCAATTTAGATGATACCTCTCAAAAATTCAAATGCATTTCAAATTGAGATTAAAATATTTCGAAGATGCGGTTTAAGATTAGGGAATACACCAGTACTGTATGATAAACACCTTCACATGTTAAAATGTAGCCGGAACAAGGTAAAGGGATATCTGTCTCAAGATCTCATTATCAAAGAGAGCATTTCAATCGAAACACCCCTTCCATACACCTACTCATGGCCGTATCTGTTACTTCATTAGCCACGGACAGGGAATGGGCAGTCTGTCGAAATAATCGTTTACATTACAGAAATAAAAAGGAAATATCAATATTCGGTCCATTAAAATCGGTGACTTGTGTTTTAATAATGAAGTAATTATGCGGGGAATAATTTGACTTTGGAATTAAAACATCAAGGTCAATATTTCCTATAGTGATACGCCTGTGTTCTGTGTACTGCTAACCCACAGGGGCCTTCAGACTGGTGTGTGTATATTTGCCAGCGAGTACGTCTATATCTATAACTGAATCTGGTACAATTTGGGTGTATACTTCTATTATACGTAAATATACTTATAAATTGCTCTATAAAAACAAAAACAAAAAAAACAACAAAAAAACCCAACAAAAATCACAATTCTTAGTCCAGAGACTGGTCAGATATAACTGAAGTATATTATAGAAGTGACCAGTTATACGTCACAGACTTAACTTAGAGAGAATACGTCAGGATCAGGCGATTCCAAGCGTTCTAGAAGAAAAGGGAAAAAAGACAGACGGACAGACAGATGGACAGACGGACGGACGGACGTCAGACATTGATGTATACCCCAAATCACTCAAAGTCTATCAACCCGGCACCGACCCTCACGAAAAAGTGGCCGAATTCTTTGTAAGTTGACCAGGCCAGTGTAGCTTCTTCAATCTACAATGTAAATATTGTAGGGTAAACATTTAAACCGCTGACGAGAGAAAAATCTGAAGCTTTCATTAGAGGCCTGCAAACAGATCTCTAATAGTAAAACAGTTCTAACAATATGCCAATGGTATCCAAGGTCATACTCGGCTAGACCTGTGTCCTAACAATAGATTGTACTTAGATATAGAACTAGGTACACTGTCCACGTTGTGGAACGATTCAATGTCTTTGTTTTTTCAGTAAATAAGGAGACGGGGGTCCAGGCTGAAATTCAAATTATGGGCAATGGAAAAGTGCCAAAAAAATCAAACTATCTTTTATTTATGGGCGTTATCTTGGCACATCTTGTTTATATCGTTATTGACGACATACAATGTCAGACACCTTATTATTGACGACATACAATGTCAGACATTTTTTATTGACAACATACAACGTCAGATATCTCGTTATTGACGACACACAATGTCAGACATCTCGTTATTGACGACATACAATGTCAGATATCTTGTTTATATCGTTATTGACGACACACAATGTCAGACATCTCGTTATTGACGACATACAATGTCAGATATCTTGTTTATATCGTTATTGACGACACACAATGTCAGACATCTCGTTATTGACGACATACAACGTCAGACATCTTGTTTATGTCGCTATTGACGACATACCATGTCAGACATCTCGTTATTGACGACATACAATGTCAGATATCTCGTTATTGACGACATACAATGTCAGACATCTTGTTTATATCGTTATTGACGACATACAATGTCAGATATCTCGTTATTGACGACATACAATGTCAGACATCTTGTTTATATCGTTATTGACGACATACAATGTCAGATATCTCGTTATTGACGACATACAATGTCAGACATCTTGTTATTGACGACATACAATGTCAGACATCTTGTTATTGACGACATACAATGCCAGACATCTCGTTATTGACGACATACAATGTCAGATATCTCGTTATTGACGACATACAATGTCAGACATCTTGTTTTGAAAAATGTCGTTTCGACTTTTTATCAAAGGAGGAGGAGAAAGAACGGATAAGTAGAAAAAAGCAAAGAAGAAGTCAGTCTTTCATAAAACCAATACAATCATTCAAATGTGGACGCCATAGTCCCTCCAGTATATCTTGTATTGATTCAGTCATTCCATTTTGTATTGGTCAAAATAAAATAAAATATTTTCTAATTTGTCCTTATGTCCTTCCAGCTTTTCAGGGCTTCGGTCACTCCGGAACACCCTACCCCTATTTCATCTGTACCTTCGTACCAGCTGTCATTGTTATCACAGTATTCAAAGGCATGATGGATATTCTATAAAAATAAAAATTGTTGTAAAATTACTCATTTGTTCATAAATAAGTTCAAGTATGATATAGTTTTTATGAACACGATGCTTCTAGAATTGGCTACGAGTTTCTTTGCATATATAACGAAATATTTTATACAAAATGATGTTGAAAACACACTGACAAAACATCAAAGTTCTGACATTTGTCACTGACAAAACATCAAAGTTCTGATATTGGTCACTAACAAAACATCACAGTTCTGATATTTGTCACTGACAAAACATCACAGTTCTGATATTGGTCACTGACAAAACATCACAGTTCTGACATTGGTCACTGACAAAACATCACAGTTCTGATATTTGTCACTGACAAAACATCACAGTTCTGATATTGGTCACTAACAAAACATCAAAGTTCTGATATTGGTCACTAACAAAACATCACAGTTATGATATTGGTCACTGACAATTTTCTGTCAATCTGTATACTTTGACAATTTTCTGTCAATCTGCATACTTTGACAATTTTCTGTCAACCTGTATACTTTGACAATTTTCTGTCAACCTGTATACTTTGAAAATGTTCTGTCAATCTGTTTAATTTGACAACCTTCTGTCAACCTGTATAATTTGACGATTAAAGTACTAAAAATACAGAGGATGTGTTAATCGTATCTGTAGATGTGATGACAGATGTAAAAGTTTGATATGTTCTTGTGTAAATAAAGTTGATTTTTCCCCCTTCTACAGAAAATGCACATGTATGTGTAAGTCCCATTTATTGGTTAAAAGTCACATTAACAAACGTACTGTTTTCTTACTGACAACGGCATCCTTCCCAATATCAATACGTTCTGGAATGTATTTTATTTTTTATGTATTCAATTAATTTATTTCTTTAAATAATTTCATCTGTTGACCTTTAGACCTTTTAAATGTGATAATATCTCATTGAAACAGGTTGTTCGCATCAGGTGAATATAATATCTTGATTTTACCAAACCCCTGTGAGACATGTCTATATGTATATTACCAGACCCATGTGAGACATGTCCATAGATATATATATATTACCAGACCCCTGTGAGACATGTCCATATGTAAAAAACCAGACCCCTGTGAGACATGTCCATATGTAAAAAACCAAACCCCTGTGAGACATGTCTATATGTATATTACCTGGCCCCTGTGAGACATGTCCATAGATATATATATATTACCAGACCCCTGTGAGACATGTCCGTAGATATATATTACCAGGCCCCTGTGATACATGTCCGTAGATATATTACCTGGCCCCTGTGAGACATGTCTATATGTATATTACCTGGCCCCTGTGAGACATGTCCATATGTATATTACCAGACCCCTGTGAGACATGTCCATATAATTATTACCTGGTCCCTGTGAGACATGTCCATAGATATATTACCTGGCCCCTGTGATACATGTCTATATGTATATTACCTGGCCCCTGTGAGACATGTCTATATGTATATTACCAGGCCCCTGTGAGACATGTCTATATGTATATTACCTGGCCCCTGTGAGACATGTCTATATGTATATTATCTGGCCACTGTGAGACATGTCTATATGTATATTACCTGGCCCCTGTGAGACATGTCCATAGATATATTACCAGGCCCCTGTGAGACATGTCTATATGTATATTACCTGGCCCCTGTGAGACATGTCCATAGATATATTACCAGGCCCCTGTGAGACATGTCTATATGTATATTACCAGACCCCTGTGAGACATGTCCGTAGATATATCACCAGACCCCTGTGAGACATGTCCATATATATATTACCAGGCCCCTGTGAGACATGTCCATAGATATATTACCAGTCCCCTGTGAGACATGTCCGTAGATATATTACCTGGCCCCTGTGAGACATGTCTAAATGTATATTACCTGGCCCCTGTGAGACATGTCTATATGTATATTACCTGGCCCCTGTGAGACATGTCCGTAGATATATTACCTGGCCCCTGTGAGACATGTCTAAATGTATATTACCTGGCCCCTGTGAGACATGTCTAAATGTATATTACCTGGCCCCTGTGAGACATGTCTATATGTATATTACCTAGCCCCTGTGAGACATGTCCATAGATATATTACCAGACCCCTGTGAGACATGTCTACATGTATATTACCTGGCCCCTGTGAGACATGTCCATAGATATATTACCTGGCCCCTGTGATACATGTCTACATGTATATTACCTGGCCCCTGTGAGACATGTCTATATGTATATTACCAGGCCCCTGTGAGACATGTCTATATGTATATTACCTGGCCCCTGTGAGACATGTCTATATGTATATTACCTGGCCCCTGTGAGACATGTCCATATATATATTACCTGGTCCCTGTGAGACATGTCCATATATATATTACCTGGCCCCTGTGAGACATGTCTATATGTATATTACCAGGCCCCTGTGAGACATGTCTATATGTATATTACCTGGCCCCTGTCAGACATGTCTATATGTATATTACCTGGCCCCTGTGAGACATGTCTAAATGTATATTACCTGGCCCCTGTGATACATGTCTATATGTATATTACCTGGCCCCTGTGAGACATGTCTATATGTATATTACCTGGCCCATGTGAGACATGTCTATATGTATATTACCTGGCCCCTGTGAGACATGTCTATATGTATATTACCTGGCCCCTGTGATACATGTCTATATGTATATTACCTGGCCCCTGTGAGACATGTCTATATGTATATTACCAGGCCCCTGTGAGACATTTCTATATGTATATTACCTGGCCCCTGTGAGACATGTCCATAGATATATTACCTGGCCCCTGTGAGACATGTCTATATGTATATTACCTGGCCCCTGTGAGACATGTCTATATGTATATTACCTGGCCCCTGTGATACATGTCTATATGTATATTACCTGGCCCCTGTGAGACATGTCTATATGTATATTACCAGGCCCCTGTGAGACATGTCCATAGATATATCACCAGACCCCTGTGAGACATGTCCATAGATATATATTACCTGGTCCCTGTGAGACATGTCCATAGATATATATTACCAGACCCCTGTGAGACATGTCCATATATATATATTACCAGACCCCTGTGAGACATGTCCATATATATATATTACCAGACCCCTGTGAGACATGTCCATATATATCTATTATCAGGCCCCTGTGAGACATGTCCATAGATATATCACCAGGCCCCTGTGAGACATGTCCATAGATATATCACCAGACCCCTGTGAGACATGTCCATATATGTATATTACCAGGCCCCAGTGAGACATGTCCATATATATATCACCAGACCCCTGTGAGACATGTCTATATGTATATTACCAGACCCCTGTGAGACATGTCCGTAGAAATATTACCAGACCCCTGTGAGACATGTCCATATATATATATATATTACAAGACCCCTGTGAGACATGTCCATATATGTATATTACCAGGCCCCAGTGAGACATGTCCATATATATATCACCAGACCCCTGTGATACCGGTCCGTATCGATATTTCATCGTCATGGTCTTCATGAGCTCCATATACCGATCAACCTCGCCCTGTACAAATCTAGAAATGACAGCACAAGACGTCAGGTAGCCAGAACACTTTATATTTATGTACATAGTTAAAATTGAACATCAATCATGATCACTAAACTTGTGTGATATTTCATGTATTTCCGTGGAGGTAGATAGTACAAAATGTATATTTGTCTAACTCTTTTGAAATACACGATTAAATATTACTAAAACATACATCGTCTTGTTGTTCAGTAATTTCCTTGAATCGTGAAATAAATTGAAATATCAATATCTACACCTACGATTAAGTGACATTTTCGGCATAGCCGTACAAATATCATTTTCTTTTGGCCTCGGATATGACGCGACAGGTGGCGTTACTGGTCAAGATGAAGTATGTGATTGGTCAATGTAGCGGTCAATGCAAAATGCAGATATGCAGTTAAAAACGAAAGAAAGATAAGATTGAATGCAAGCTGAATAAGTAGATTATCTTTTTAAATGACACATTAATAAAAGCATATTCCTGATTGAAATGCAGTCTTATTATCACCAAAATGATTCAAACTGATATAATTTGTTATCCGTGCTAAAACGCTTTAGTTCGTTAATTTATTTCACCATCAGTTTTACGTTATAACCACCAGCATCAAAACTATACCGTTTATCTTTTTTAAAGATATTTTTTGTTATAAGCTTATAGATGATCAAGCTTACCTATAAAATGATCGGGTTCCCGTACGTGTTATATATTTAACTAGAGTACTACATACCTGTCTGTTCGATACAGGGCTATAGACACGTGCGGCCCACGCAGTTCATGACATAATACATTACAGGTAAATCTTGTTGTGTACATTTGTCTAGACGGTATACTTTCTCAATATTAATATTCAATACAGGCGGTTATCATAAATAATCTAAACCAGACGTCGGGCACCATTTCACAGATAAATCAAACGCGGAAAAGGAAATGAACTCGGTGACTTTTTAATGTCAAAGCTATGA
Organism: Pecten maximus; assembly: GCF_902652985.1. NCBI lineage: Eukaryota > Metazoa > Mollusca > Bivalvia > Pectinida > Pectinidae > Pecten > Pecten maximus. Next base: position 2,396,098 of record NC_047022.1, on the reverse strand, counting down.
TCATTTTAATTCGAGACCTTTTCTATACCTTTATATAGATATAAATAGTGACGAACGTTATTCTACATTGTACGTCCGTACATCGGCAAGATTAAATTTACTTATATGCAGATAGCTGACAATTATAAAAGGCGCACTAACTAACAATAGACTCATTAATTTTATTGGTCTGATATATTTTATTATTTTACGTATTATGAAGTTATGCACGTGTCCGGAGAGAACCCGATATAAAACATGTACATGTATCAGGACCTGTGTATATGTACGATACACTGCCGTGCTAGGCTAGACAAGGAAAGATAACTCGTATAGCATTGGAGACTTGTTGCCTTAGAATCCACAGTTTTGTTTTATTTTCTTATATTTATCCTTCACAAGTATGTATATATTTATATAATAGAAATTATAAGTATGATCCCTTCGGAAGAAGTAACAAGTAAAAATAACCAAAAAAAACCCTCGACAACAAGTCATATTTTTTATATGTATTGTGACGTAATAGGTTATATTTATATGAATATGTATACAGAAAAAGAAAACAAAATCGACCACACGTCTTAAGAACTTTCGCGCATCTTGGCGATTCTATATATAGCTGTATTCATCACGCTACAACTATGACAGGAAACTTCCATCTGTATCTTCGGATCACCAACACGTAGTGCATATAATTTATTATGCTAATTATTTGATATATAACAAACATTTTGTAGTACAGTAACACAATTGACAAAGTACGTAAGATAACTGTATGACTCGTGCCCTGACCGGGCCTCGAACTCACGATCTACGACACCAAATCGCCTAGCCAGAAATGCCCGCATCTTATACCACTGCGCAACGGGATAGTTTTGGCCCAAATATATTTCACGTTATTTTGACACGAAGGGTGTCATATTACGGCACAAATACACATTATTCCATTATAGTCTTATTTATTGATATCACTTATTGAATAATTGATATCACTTATTAATTATTGAATAATTGATATCAACCATTTAAATCTTCAAACTCATGTTACCTGAACGACTACGTGCTATCACTAAAACTGACCAATGTCCATTTTCACACCAAACTGACATCTTGAGTGTATTTTCTGTTTGGAAACCTTGTTTATAGTATATTTCCAGTTGTTTTAACGGGCCATGTCATAAAAAAACTCCTTAGCTGGCACAGAATTTCATGAACATTGTCAATCTTAATCGTTTATTAACTGATTAACTATTTACTTACAGGAGATGGCGCCTATCCTCTATAAGGTTTTTTAAATGACGCCATTATGACCAAACATGTTATTTGTCAGCTGCCTAGCGTCATTGTAACAAAAAAGTATCCTCCATTTGACAGCCCACTAACGGAGTCAGTTGACATCTATAGCTGAACCCCTCCCCCTCCTGTTGAATTTTTATTGTATTGTAACGTGCACAGGGGGACAACGGAGCGGTCACCCATCCAAGAGCTGACCACGCTCGACGTTGCTAAACTTCGGTACACAGACACGACACTCAACCGCACAGCCACAAAAGCTAGCTATTGGACTATGCAGCTAAAATACCATATCCATGAACCATCACATTATGATGTTTTTTCTTACTTCCTGGTCATGATATAAAATAGACCTGAATAGTTCCCGTGTAGATACGTATTAGTGTTTTACTGGTACAGAACAGATCAAGACTGTGACTTTAAACATATTGTATTAACCAAAATCGGTGAAAAGGATCAGGTACAAGTTATAACAACTTATAAAGCCATCTCCTTATTATACAGACAAACAGATGACAACATAATTACTATACATCTCTCAGAATTTATTTTGGCTTGTTTTTGCTTAACGTCCTATTAACAGCCAGGTTTTGGAGGTGGAGAAAAGCACATAAGCAAATTTCACACATGTTCCTAATAATTTGATCGTTGCATAATTGTCTGTATCCCATTTCAGGAGGTATCAAACGATATTTTTATCAGCGGTATTATCAAGCAGGGACATACATATCTTATATGTCCCTTTTTCAAGTAAACATTGAGGAACATAAAATGTAAAACTTTTTAGGAAAATCATAACCAGGAATATTATGCATAGAAAAAAAATATAAAAAGAAAGATCCTACTGTTGGTTAATTTATGTACATGTATGTGATATTTAAATAAGACACACTAAAAAATCCTCTAAACTTTGTCATAGTAAAATATTATCTGTCCGGAAACTGTTTTAACGCCTCAAACTATGACAGTCAAAACTTTGATTTTTTTTGTTTGGTTACACCCGGCGATTTTAGGTAGAAGTTTATCTCCGTAGAACTTGCTTACATTACTGGTGACTTGAGCACTAATATCTTTTTTCAGTTTTGAAATCTTTTTTATTCATCCTTTTACATATAGTATACATACAGGTACATATATTACATGGTATAATAATACAGACATATCATTACAGCAGTAAGATGTACAATACGTATTAAGTGATGAATAGAGAAAAAAAAAAGGATTGGTTGGTTGTTTTTTTTTAATACAGAGACAAACAAACAAACAACCTTCCACTCACGCTTTCTCTCATTTTAATATATTGTGTTTAAAGGTATAAAAAAAGAAAGAAAAACTTTTGACTTACTTTTAAGTACATGTACATGTTATGATGTGTGTAAAGAAGATCTGAAAAATTATTCACTTATATAGACCATTTTTTCACAAAACTATCATAATCCATGTTGTTTTTGTAAATTACCTCCTCTGTTTTTAGATACAAATCTAGTTCTTTTATGAATCCATTAATACAGGGGAGACAATTTTTAATTTTTTGTTTATAAATATGGAATTTTGCTATTAATACTAACGTATTGAGATATTTGACTTCTTGATCTTTATGTAACTTTCCCAAGATTACATCAGTAACATGTAATTGTAAATTAGTTAAAGTATTATCATATAGCCATACTTTGAAATCTTCCCAGAAGATTGCTACTAGTCTGCATTCCCAAAAAATGTGGACTATAGTTTCTGTATGACGGTTACAAAAAGTACACAATGGAGAGTCCTTTAGGTTTATCATATGTAGATATTTGTTTGTACTTATAATCCTGTGTATTATTCTATATTGAAACCATCTTAATTTACAGTCTATAGTGGATTTAAAAGGGATTATGTTTATTTTTTTCCACCATACTGTACCTTCTACCAAATTCAGTTCTTCTGACCATTTTGTAATGTACTTATTGTTTGTTTTTAAGTTTTTAATAAATAAATTATAAACAGAAGGACCTCTTTGCTTGTTTGTGAGTATATAGTATATATGAATTGGACAATGTGGTAGAGAAAAGGTGTGGTGTCTATTTTGAATAGCATACCAAGATGCTCTGATGGCGTTACGTAAACCATAAAATTGAGTGATTGGAGGGTAAAAATTGTGTTTGGCACAAAATATGTCGTACGATTGAATTAGACTACCATTCTCATCTAGTAGATCATATACGTAAAAAATATCTCTAGCTGCCCATCTCTTGAAGTAAATAGGTTTGTAATCTACTTTTATGTTATTAATGTACCATAGGTGTTGATATATGTTGTCATCTTCATCGACACGATTTGAAAAGATGTATAGATCAGAAAGTACCTCCTTCCAAAAAATATTTTTAATTACATTTGCCTTTTTATTTAAAAATTCTTTTCCGAATTTAAATATGGAGTTAATATTACAACCAATAATACTTTCGAAGATGGCTTTACATGCTCCGTTTGATTTTAGTATCCTTTGGACTCATGATAATTTTAGGGCTTTTATGAAGTATTCTATGTTGAACATTTTTAGTCCACCTTCCTCATAAGATTTTATTATTTGGTTTCTTGAGATTCTATCATTTTTACCATTCCATATGAATTTGAAAAAGGTTTGTTCCAAGTCTTTTAAAACTTCACCATTTGGTTTCGGGATATTTGTAAATAAATGGATTAACTTAGGCAAAATTATACTTTTGATGACTGTTATTTTGCCTAACGTACTTAGTAACCTTTTGGACCATGTATGTATAAGTGATTTTACTTCCTTCAGTTTCTCTACATAATTTATTTCAGTACTAATATCTTACAAACAATCAAACTATTAGCCATTTACACGAACTCCTACAAACATATCACTTGTCTCGGACTATATCGTCTCCTATCTTTTAATATGAAAATTCTTCATCTTTACTTGATGTCATTTGTACAAGTAATATTGGTTTGATAGATAAATACTCTGTCGGGGAAAGCTTTTTAGGCCAACCTCTGAGGTGTCACTGACGGAGAAAGCTTTCTAGACCTACCTCTGAGGTATCTCTGAGGGGGATAGTTTTCTAGACCAACCTCTGTGGTGTCACTGTCGGGGAAAGCTTTCTAGACCAACCTCTGAGGTTTACTGTCAGGAAACGCTTTCTAGACCAACCTCTGAGGTGTCACTGTCGGGGAAAGCTTTCTAGACCAACCTCTGAGGTGTCACTGTCGGAGAAAGCTTTCTAGACCTACCTCTGAGGTATCTCTGAGGGGGATAGTTTTCTAGACCAACCTCTGTGGTGTCACTGTCGGGGAAAGCTTTCTAGACCAACCTCTGACGTATCACTGTCGGGGAAAGTTTTCTAGACCAACCTCTGACGTATCACTGTCGGGGAAAGCTTTCTAGACTAACCTCTGAGGTATCACTGTCGGGGAAAGCTTTCTAGACTAACCTCTGAGGTGTCACTGTCGGGGAAAGCTTTCTAGACCAACCTCTGAGGTGTCACTGTCGGGGAAAGCTTTCTAGACCAACCTCTGAGGTGTCACTGTCGGGGAAAGCTTTCTAGACCAACCTCTGACGTATCACTGTCGGGGAAAGTTTTCTAGACCAACCTCTGACGTATCACTGTCGGGGAAAGCTTTCTAGACTAACCTCTGAGGTGTCACTGTCGGGGAAAGCTTTCTAGACCAACCTCTGAGGTATCACTGTCGGGGAAAGCTTTCTAGACTAACCTCTGACGTATCACTGTCGGGGAAAGTTTTCTAGACCAACCTCTGACGTATCACTGTCGGGGAAAGCTTTCTAGACTAACCTCTGAGGTGTCACTGTCGGGGAAAGCTTTCTAGACCAACCTCTGATGTATCACTGTCGGGGAAAGCTTTCTAGACTAACCTCAGAGTTGTCACTGTCGGAGAAAGCTTTCTAGAACAACCTCTGAGGTGTCACTGTCGGGGAAAGCTTTCTAGTCCAACCTCTGTGGTGTCACTGTCGGGGAAAGCTTTCTACACCAACCTCTGTGGTGTCACTGTCGGGGAAAGCTTTCTAGAACAACCTCTGAGGTGTCACTGTCGGGGAAAGCTTTCTAGACCAACCTCTGAGGTGTCACTGTCGGGGAAAGCTTTCTACACCAACCTCTGTGGTGTCACTGTCAGGAAACGCTTTCTAGACCAACCTCTGAGGTGTCACTGTCGGGGAAAGCTTTCTAGACCAACCTCTGAGGTATCACTGTCGAGGAAGATTTCTAGACCAACCTCTGAGGTGTCACTGTCGGGGAAAGCTTTCTAGACCCACCTCTGAGGTGTCACTGTCGGGGAAAGCTTTCTAGTCCAACCTCTGTGGTGTCACTATCGGGGAAAGCTTTCTACACCAACCTCTGTGGTGTCACTGTCGGGGAAAGCTTTCTACACCAACCTCTGAGGTGTCACTGTCGGGGAAAGCTTTCTAGTCCAACCTCTGAGGTGTCACTGTCGGGGAAAGCTTTCTAGACCAACCTCTGAGGTGTCACTGTCGGGGAAAGCTTTCTACAGCAACCTCTGAGGTGTCACTGTCGGGGAAAGCTTTCTAGACCAACCTCTGAGGTGTCACTGTCGGGGAAAGCTTTCTAGTCCAACCTCTGAGGTGTCACTGTCGGGGAAAGCTTTCTAGACCAACCTCTGAGGTGTCACTGTCGGGGAAAGCTTTCTACACCAACCTCTGAGGTGTCACTGTCGGGGAAAGCTTTCTAGACCAACCTCTGAGGTGTCACTGTCGGGGAAAGCTTTCTACACCAACCTCTGAGGTGTCACTGTCGGGGAAAGCTTTCTAGACCAACCTCTGAGGAATCACTGTCGGGGAAGCTTTCTAGACCAACCTCTGAGGAATCACTGTCGGGGAAGCTTTCTAGACCAACCTCTGAGGTGTCACTGTCGGGGAAAGCTTTCTTGACCAACCTCTGATGTATCACTGTCGGGGAAGCTTTCTAGACCAACCTCTGAGGTGTCACTGTCGGGGAAAGCTTTCTAGACCAACCTCTGAGGTGTCACTGTCGGGGAAAGCTTTCTAGACCAATCTCTGAGGTGTCACTGTCGGGGAAAGCTTTCTAGACCAACCTCTGAGGTGTCACTGTCGGGGAAAGCTTTCTAGACCAACCTCTGAGGTGTCACTGTCGGGGAAAGCTTTCTAGGCCAACCTCTGAGGTGTCACTGTCGGGGAAAGCTTTCTAGACCAACCTCTGAGGTGTCACTGTCGGGGAAAGCTTTCTAGACCAACCTCTGAGGTGTCACTGTCGGGGAAAGCTTTCTAGACCAACCTCTGAGGTGTCACTGTCGGGGAAAGCTTTCTAGACCAACCTCTGAGGTGTCACTGTCGGGGAAAGCTTTCTAGTCCAACCTCTGAGGTGTCACTGTCGGGGAAAGCTTTCTACACCAACCTCTGAGGTGTCACTGTCGGGGAAGGCTTTCTAGACCAACCTCTGAGGAATCACTGTCGGGAAAGCTTTCTAGACCAACCTCTGATGTATCACTGTCGGGAAAGCTTTCTAGACCAACCTCTGAGGTGTCACTGTCGGGGAAAGCTTTCTACACCAATCTCTGAGGTGTCACTGTCGGGGAAAGCTTTCTAGGCTAACCTCTGAGGTGTCACTGTCGGGGAAAGCTTTCTAGACCAACCTCTGAGGTGTCACTGTCGGGGAAAGCTTTCTAGACCAACCTCTGAGGTGTCACTGTCGGGGAAAGCTTTCTAGACCAACCTCTGAGGTGTCACTGTCGGGGAAAGCTTTCTGGACCAACCTCTGAGGTGTCACTGTCGGGGAAAGCTTTCTACTCCAACCTCTGTGGTGTCACTGTCGGGGAAAGCTTTCTACACCAACCTCTGTGGTGTCACTGTCGGGGAAAGCTTTCTAGAACAACCTCTGAGGTGTCACTGTCGGGGAAAGCTTTCTAGACCAACCTCTGAGGTGTCACTGTCGGGGAAAGCTTTCTACACCAACCTCTGAGGTGTCACTGTCGGGGAAAGCTTTCTAGACCAACCTCTGAGGTGTCACTGTCGGGGAAAGCTTTGTAGACCAACCTCTGATGTATCACTGTCGGGGAAAGCTTTCTTGACCAACCTCTGATGTATCACTGTCCTGTTTACTGCCGCCTTAATATTGTAATATTGTAACCATGGTAAATACTAGCCGCAATATACCGATCGGCTAGAGAGATCTCTTTACCTCGATTAGTTGAGCGTAAGACATGAAAGCCAGAGGTCCGGGGTTCGACCCCTAGCGGAGGCAGTGATTTAAATTTAATTCATGATGCGCTATGTTACAATATATCACGGCACCAAAAAATACATTTTAACGTAACGTTTGGTTGTACGACCTAGGCGATTCCGATATATATAGTGAAAAACTGTCTAATGCTTATTAGGATGATGTGTTAACTAATGATGATGTAGATGATTCTGTCGAAGGTTTTGCTAATATACAAATATATAATTTCAGAATTACTGCTAAGGAATGTAAATTCCAAACAAAGTTGAAACTGTACGTAGTACGGATCCACCATGGGTGACTAATGCAATTCGAAAATTAGCCAGGAAAAGAATATTTAGACCACCCAAGAGATTGGGAACTCTTGATGATTGGGGTAAGTACAAGAGGCTTATAAACAAACTAGTAGTTATAATACGTAATGCTAAGTGTTAATATACTCGTAAACAATGTGGAATTCTGGGTAATAGATATCATGGGAAAACTCGGTGTAATACGGTAAGTAAGCTTTTATTCAACACACAAAAACTAGTAATATACCATTTCTCAATACTAATAATTCGATTATTACTGATGATACTGATACAGCTAATGCTTTCACTGATTTGCTTGTCTCAATTCAATAACGAGCCTCTTCTTTCTAATCTACATATCGGAAGAGATGATATTATATCTGTCTTATCAAATCTTGATTGCTCTAAGTCGGTCGGTCCTGATCATTATTTATCCTAGACTCCTTAAGGAAGCAGCTGTCATCCTTATTATCACAGTCTGGGTTCAGGGCTGGTGACTCGACGATGGCGGTAATGGTGGCCATCTTGGATTTCAGACGGACCCAAAAAATAACAACACTTGGTCAGGACAATCTCAGGATCATTTCTGGGAAGTTTCAGCTCAATCTTATACTGGTGGAACTTGATAGTTCTAAAATGTGAAAAGTTTACAAACGGCGGACGACGACGGCGAAGCATGATGGCTATAGGTCACCCTGGCCCTTTGGGTCAGATGACCTAAAAACTCTCCAGATACATACAATGATATTTGGTTTTTCACCTTCTTATCTAAGTGATTTACTTTCACGGCACAGGAACATCTCACACCATTATGATATACGTAATGCTGACCACCTAAGTAATATTTTTTGTAAAACTAATTTCTACAAAAGATCATTTATCCAATCTTCCATTGACTTGTGGAATTCCCTTCCTTCCGGTGCAAAAAAAAAAAAAAAAATAATAACCCATCCATAATTAACCTAAAAAAGTACTTACACAGATACTCCCTAACAGTCCCTCCTTATCACAATTACAGGAAACGTCTTGACCAGGTCCATCACGTCAAACTAAGGATGAACTGTAGTAATTTAAATTCTCGCCTTTTTAAAGGTAATCTTGTAAACAACCCCCAAAACAATCCTGACGAAACAACTGAACACTTTCTCCTATATTGTTCTAATTATAGTGGTATCAGACATACAATGTACATGTACTTACTTCGTAAATTTACCGGAGGCCTACTCTCTGAACATTCGGTTATACGGAGAACCCAACTTGTCTATCATTGAAGAAGACCTGTATACTAATATAGGTCTCTGTTATTGATAATGAATCCATTTTTTCGTTGTGTACATAATTTCATTTCTCAAACTAAACGCTTTGATTGACAGTTATTTATTTTGTTACCAAAGTCCTTAGACGAGATACTGTTTATCTTGTCATATCGTAAACATCCCCATTTAAACATCTCCGGTTTACAAAACTCTTGTATACTAATTCAGTGTCAACTCCTTAAGAATTCTAAAAATCTCATTCTGTCTTCCTCTTCTTCCCTGCTTCCTAGCTTTCACATGTTGTCGGTTATTGATTTAGTATGAATAGTTATAACATTCCATCTGACTCCCCCTTTCTTCTCTCCCCTCCCCAGTTTTCACATGATATTTGCCACTTATTTGGTATATACCTAGTTTACAATATGCTCTTAAGTGTTTGTCACCAGCCTGTCTGTACTAAGCAGACAGATTTATATAAGTATATTCTAATGCTGTATTTTTTTCCTGAATTCTTATATTTGTAACATGTTGAAATGTATGACTTGGAATTTGAAATAAAATATGGTTTAAACTAAATACATGTTTATATGACATTATATTTCTTGTATTGAAGTACAAGTTTAAGAATCAATTAATATATACACATGTAATCAGAGATCTATATACAGCTAATTATATTTGTTTATGTTTTCTAATAAATCATAATGGGCCCTCGGTGAATTAATTATCGGCCGAGGGGGATCGTTTTCACAACATAACGATACTTATTGTTGTGTATACCCAATATATTTCTGTAAATCTTCCATGTTCTATGTCTATATGTGATCGTATATAATTTACCTGTGTCTTAATAAAGGGGCAGATTGCCTCGAAAATTCGACAATACATACTACTTGCAAATTATATATATATATAGTTATATAGAATTCAGATATAATATTCTTGTTTATTTAAATCAGAAAAAATAATAGTATATACAGGTAAATCATGTTTAAATGCATATAGCTTAATTAATTGATACTAAATTATTGACACTATAAGCTTTCTTTAACCATATATATTATACATTGTATAGGCCTGAAGGTCACACCTGAGTGCTGGTCACCTATAGCAACAGGTCATGATCTCACCTTTGTAGCTGATTATAATTAGCCCCCTGGCCCCATCATCAGCTGTGAGAATAACCCCCTATATATTACCAACAGGACTGACATGTAGGAGCTCAGATGATTAAATAATGCTGTTAAGTTTGCTGTTATATAAACTGTCTCATCACAAGTTAGGGGGGGGGGGGGGGTCAATATTTTATGGGCTAGGTCATTATTTTATGCATGAAATACTGACCCGGGTCGGTATTTTATGGGGGTCAAACTTTTATATGACACCGGATTTATCTAGCTCCCTCCTGTAGTGAAACAGTTTAGTTATCCTCAAATAAGCCCCCTACTCTTGTGTAAAAACTAAATATTGAATTATCCTGAAACAATATTAAGCCCCATGCCCTAGAGTAAATGTTTATGATGAAAGTGTGAAGTTGATCATTCTGTAAAGAAAAAAAAACTTTCATGGGGAGCGGCTTATTCAACGTAACAAGTAAATACAGTCAATCAATTATCTGGACATTTTAGGTAATATTTTTTAAGCATTTAAGAGTTTAAAACAAAAAACTATTACATAAACCTTTTTAGCGGTAGTACCTTCAGTATAGGTAACACCTTCAGTATAGGTAACACCTCCAGTATAGGTAACACCTTCAGTATAGGTAACACCTTCAGTATAGGTAACACCTTCAGTGTAGGTAACACCTTCAGTATAGGTAACACCTTCAGTATAGGTAACACATTCAGTATATGTAACACCTTCAGTATAGGTAACACCTTCAGTGTAGGTAACACCTTCAGTGAAGGTAACACCTCCAGTATAGGTAGCACATTCAGTATAGGTAACACAATCAGTGTAGGTAACACCTTCAGTGTAGGTAACACCTTCAGTGTAGGTAACACCTTCAGTGTAGGTAACACCTTCAGTATAGGTAATACCTTCAGTGTAGGTAACACCTTCAGTATAGGTAACACCTTCAGTGTAGGTAATACCTTCAGTATAGGTAACACCTTCAGTGTAGGTAAAACCTCCAGTATAGGTAACACCTCACGTATAGGTAAAACCTTCAGTATA